>NC_038248.2:1363118-1582168 GCF_000004515.6 Glycine max
ATAATAATTAAATATAATCTGTTAACATAATAGAATAAAATGATATTTGTTTGAATGAATAATTAAATTGGTATATGTCATTTAATTATAATTTTAAAGAAAATAAATATAAAGTTATCGCATGACATCATCCCATAATATATATATATATATATATTTAAACTAATGTAAACTTTTTTTTTTACGGTAACTTAAAACACGTATCACAATGCGTGGAATTAATTTGAATAGTAAACTAAAATAAAATTATAAAGTAAGTTGTGTGAAATGAGGCATGGTCCAACCTAAAGTTTTTTTTTACTAGTAAGTTTTGCTGATCAATACCCTTACCTCAATATTTTGTTTGGTACTTCTAAAAGAAAAAGAAAAAAACAAAATATAAAGAATACAAAAGAAAGTACAATTATTACTCCTGTATTTTGTACCACCGAGAAAATAATGAAAATGTATCCTGTTGGATAAAAAAAATTAAAAATACGTGGGAACTCATGTCATTTTTTTTTTCTTCCTAATCATTCATATAACTATACACGCCATTATATATTTGATCTTTTTATTCACATTGTATTAAAAAAAACTTAAAATCTTAGACTATCTATTTTTTATCACACGAACTCTAGTATGGTAGGTTAAAAATTAAATATGTTTAGTTATTAGTATTTAATTTTCAAGAACATCATGTTTACTATTAATTGCTATAACGTATTTATAATTACCTAAAAGAATATTTTAAAATAAATTTTCTTAATTTATGAATCAATATTTTCAAAACTATTTTGAAGAAAAATATATTTTTTGTTTCTCTAAAATTATTAAAATTCAATTTAAGTTATTTTATATCATTTTGTCTGTATTTTGTTCATTCAATTTTAAAATGTATGTTTTCTGTTGTTTAAAAATATATGACATTTGATTTTAGATAGCATTTTATCAGAGGTAAAAATAGTTTAGATAAAACTTAAAATAAATATGTACATTTTAAAATAAGAAAAGCTAGAAATGAAAAAAAAAATCAACCGATCAAAATCAAACTTTAATAATTGTATCCAATATTTTATTGCTGAGCATAAAATATTTATTTTTGAAAATTTTAAAAAATTGTTTTATATCTATGTACCTGATTAAAGAAAAGAGTTATTATTTGACATTTGAATCCCCAACCGTGTAAAAAATAAAAAAGCGAAAAGAAAAGAAAAAACAAAAAGAGATGATGCGGCCAATTAAATATGTCCAAACGATAAGCTAGACGGTAATAGTACAGAACTGCCGTGACATCGTGACGCCATTAATAGTAAGTACTAGTCTACTACTATGTCTTCGTGACCAATGTTTTTATAAATATTTAATACTATAATTTTAAGTTCTTAAAAATGAATATAAAATACTTTAAATTTTTATGCAGTAATATTATTAATACTTTTTTTAATAATAATGTTGATGAATTTTTGTTTTATCTTTTTTTTTTTACCAATAATCAATGTCTTATTTCTTTCGTTTCTAATTATAATTTTTTAAGAAAATTTGTTTGTCTTTTTATATAAGATTTTTAAAAAATTTATAGATGCATAAATTATTTATTTTTTTTACATATTTTTATTTAATTATTTTTTCTTCAAATATTAATAAAAATAATTAAGTAAATAGAAAGATAAAAAAATAATTTTAGAATGATGATATAAATAATTAACAAATTAAAATTTAATGTATTATTAGGAATGAAGAAATTATTATTTTGTGTCTTAGAAAAATTAGGATTAAGAAGTTAATAAAATACATTAAAATTAGGATGACAATATATTAATGATATTTTTAATTTTAATAAAAAATGGTTTTAATTACGTAATTAAAATTCATTGATGAGCAACGGCTAGTGTGAAATTGTGTGCGTTGAAAGAAAGTGGCAGTGGTATTACTAAAAAAGTTAAGATGAAGAATCCAAAATGGACGGCACGGAGCAGTTATTGATCTCATTTAATCACTGATTAATGAGTGACAAACACCTTCTTATGTGAGACTTCTTTCAAAACATGCGCTGACAAACTCTTGCATTTTCAAAACTAAAATTGCGTATAATCAAATCAACCTCATGCCTGACTTAAATATAGTAAATTTAATTTTTTTTATTCATGATAATAAATTATATTTTAGAAATAATTTTATTTTTTATTTCAAATTAATAAAATTAGATTATGTTAATTAACTTTCGTAGTATGAAATTAATTATTTTTATTTATATATGAATTTAAAGAGAATACTACTTATACAAGTAATTTAAAATGCCTTTTCACTCTTTTGTATTGACTTTTAAAAAAATATCATCAATTTTGAATTAATATTTCTTTGAATTTAATAAATAATACTAGTAAGTGATTTGTAAGTTTCTTACAATTAAGTCTCATTGGTTTCACTCTTTGAATTTTCGAGAAAATATAAGATTAACATACTAGTAAAAGATAAGAAAAAAGAAAAAAGATTATAAATTTAAATTTTTTATTAACAAAAAATTAATAATAATAATTAATAAGTAATATATTGATTACAAATTAAATTAAATTTGACTCCATAATTGACTCTTTTAATATGTCTATGTTGTCAGTATCAAAAAAAGAAAATCTCTGTTATCAAAGTTATTGATAAGACTAATTCATCTCTATAGATAAGAATTATCGGTAATAGTCGTTTAATAATCAATTTTTAAATCATGCAACCACTACTGTCACAAATATGTACACGTGAAATAATTCACTAATCTACTAATAATTTTCTGAACATATATGATCAAGTGAACATATTTCTTTTAGAGTAATCAAACATATTACAAAATTGAGTTTACTCCCTAAAGTGAGTTTAGAACACCCCAAACAAAAATCCAACACATGCTCCTCACAGCAACCTTGACCAAGTACGTACACAATTCTATATATTATTCTGTTGTTCTAGGCAGGCTAAAAAATACAATATATTATACTAAAAACTTATTTGAACATTAAAGTATTTGCATGTAGAACCCCTTCTGACATGTTTAGAATATACCTATTGAATAAACTCTAAGAAAAACTACTTCAATTAATTTCTTTTTCCTTTTCAATAAACTCATTTAACATTGAGAAACTTATTGAATAAACTTATTTCAAGAAAAATATTCAACCACATATGTCCCATCCCATTACTCTTTCAAATAATCAGGAATGATAATAAATAAATAAACATATTTTTATGTAATTTATATTTATTTATTAATTAAATGACTTTTGAATAAATACTTATAATTCCATAAATTAATTTAAATTTTCAGTTAATTTATTAGTTTGTTTTATATATAAAAAAAACAATCTTTCAACGATACATAATATGTATTTTGGGATTTTTTTTTTGGAAAACCATTATTGAACGTTCTCAACTTAAATTAAAGAGAGTGCTAATCACGTAATATGAACGATTACAACAATATAACCAGTCTTTCAAACTAGTTGCATTTGTTCTTGTGAAAAGAAAAGAATTAAGAAAATACTAGTTGCCTTTTCCTTTCTCTTTTTATTTTTTTTTTATAAGTATTAAGTCTGGTTTGAATAACACGTGCACCTTTATTATTTTTTCTTCTTCAAGATTTTGAATGTGACTTCTAATAAATTGAGATTTACCATATGCGCACACGATTAATTTCAATGCGACTCATTTAAAATAAAAAATGCGTTTAAAAGAAACATGCAAAATTAAAATAGTTTATAAAGAAAGTTATTAGAACTAGGGAAGAGAGACCATTCGTGCCTTTCTAAATTTTTTAAATAATAAAAAATATAAGTTAAATACAGTTAATAAAAAATGACATGATAAAAAAACTAATAATATAAAAGTAGTGAAAATTTAAAAGAAGAAAAATTTAAAATTTTAAAATTAATTTAAAGATAAAATTATTCAATGAAGTATATATACTAAATGTGATAATTTTTATTATTAATAATTATAGATTATTAATATTTATAGATAATCATTAGGGTTGACTTAGTTGAGTTGAATAGATGCTTGAAGACAGGGTTCAGTTTTTGTTGTGTTATTATATACTTCCAACTTAAAATGTTATTTAATCAAGTTTAATGGCATCAATTTTAACCAAAAAATAATTTTTTTCTTAACTTACTTTTTTTTTTTATAAAAATTTGATATTAGAAATAAAAAAAAGTCATTGGAATTAAGACCTCAATAAATAAATGATATTTTAGAAATAATAATATTAAATGAGATAAAATTAATTAATTTTTTTTTATATTTGAGACTAAGAAAAATATTTTTTTATATTTAAAATTGAAGAGAGTACCATATAAGAAAAAAGCTGACAAAAAAATTGTATAAAAAAGGAAAGTTATAAATTCAAATACTAAAAAAATATTGATAACTCTGTTTAAGTAAACTAAGATTACTATAAATGACAGTTTTTAATGAAAATATATATTTAAGATTTAAATTCAAAATTATTAATTAATGAAGTTAAAACAATCTTATATTAATTAATTAATGTATTCAATAAGTACAAATTATTCAGTCACTCCTCTAAAAAAAACTAATTAGTCACCAATTCACCAAACACGACAATTACTACAAGCAATAAATAAATAAACTAAGTAAATTGGATTGAACAAACAAAATAATCTCCACCATTGAATAATAATAGTAGTCTACAATTAATACTACTTTATAGAACTTAATAACGGTTATTCAAGTCCTCTCACAAAAAAAATAAAATAACGGTTATTCAAGTAAAAGTGAATTGTAAGTCTAAAATTACCGTTAAAAAAAACTCTAAACGTATTATACTTTCGATTATAAGAAATTAATTTTTAAAATATCTTTTTTAGAAAGATTTTAGGACTCAATTATTACTTTCTCCTTCCCAAAATAATATTGATTTCACATGAACATAGAAAAAGTAATAAAAATAAATAAAAGAGAATAATAATTTTATAAAATTAATCTTACATTATCATTAATTTATTTATAAATTTTATTGTTGATTATTAATATTATAAGAGATATAAGTAAAAAAAACAATTAATCTTATATTAAAAATTTAAAATGATAGTTATTTTAAATAATTTTTAAGAAGTGTTAGTGTATCTTCTATCACACACTGTTTTGTTTATGGTAGTAGTACTATTTTTGTAAGCAGAGATATGATATGGATGAGTAAATTAAGGTGGGCAAAATTTTAACGTATTGTGTTAGTGCATGTATGTTTGCAATTTGAAAGAGACGGTGTTTTTCAAATTCCCGTAAACAAGGAAACAGTGTCCAACGTTGGAAATAAATAGAGAGAAACCCCAAGCAAAAAGCACCCAAACAAACGCATACCATAAACCTTGTCTGTTATTAACAGCCCACACACACTTTTTCATTTGAAATCTCTGTTCTTCCACTTCACGAGGTTGCACGCCAACCACCTCTTTATCACTTACTCCTTCTCTGTGTATTATATAGTCACTTGTTTCTGCTGTTGCATGACTTGAAAAACCATGGCAACTGCAGCATCAAGAAGACCTAGGTGGCGCCACCACGCTCCTCCTCCTCCCACCCCCAGGATCCTTCACTTCCCTCGCCGGAGACCCTCTTCCCGGAGGGACCTTAAATCCAATACTACTAACAGGTTGTGGGCTCTCATTGATCGAGAAAGACGTGCACGTGTTCCAATAGTGGTGTTGGACAACAACAACAACAGTTCCGAGGGTGAGAGGCGGAGGGAGAGAGTTGAGAGCAGAAGTCAGAGTCCAAAAGGGTGGGCTTTGGAGGAAGAAAAGTGGAAGTTTCAAGCGGAAATGTTGAGAGCAGAATGTAACCTGTTGAGGATGGAGAAGGAGATTGCGGTTAAGAAGTTAGAGAGGACTCGTGTTCAGATGGAGACTACTCTAAGATCTGCACTTCACACACTTGTTTCTGTTAGTGCCCCTTCTCTCTTTCCTACTCCATATTCTCTTATTGTCTTCATTTCAACATTGACTAAAAGATCATACAATATGATCAAAGCAGTTTGTGATGAGGTGTTTCCAAATTTAGCTCCGGGGAATGTCTTCTTTCAACTTTGCTATGACTTTGTTTGTCTCATATATGCTGCAATTTTTAATGTTTATTGTCCAAAGTTTTGAAAGTGGGGTGGGTGTTTATTTTATAGGAACATTTGAATTGAATAGTTTTTGTCACATTTGATGCATTATGAATTGGTGGGGTAATTGTACTTACTATAGTTTTCAGTGGTTTGGCTTTTACTTGTCTTTTCTTATGATTTGGACCTTCTGATCTTTAACTTGCGATGCGGAATGCAGGGAAGAATCAAGATTTGTGAAGGGAAGAATGTTGATATGGTTTTGGATGAGGAGATTCATGAGTTGACACTGAAACTTCAGAGATTGCACAGGAGGTCGAAAGTCAAGGATTTAGGGGCCAGGAAGAACAGAAATTTTGACAAGCAGGTTTCTGTTCTGCAGAGGCGACTGGAGCAGATTGGAGGGTCATCAGATGAGATTTATTTGAGGGAGTTTCAAGAGATGGAAAACATAAGCTTGTCAATTAAAAGAAGTAGCATAGTTGATGACAACGTTGTTGCAAGTGGAAAACTAAATGTAAGTAAGAAAGAAACCTTAATGTTTTGCCCTCAAAACATGTATTGAGTTTTGGTTAACTCCATAAAATAAAAAAACATCCCGGTATTCTTCTACATTTATCTGCTACGTATTTTGTCCAAGCATGCCATAGAGCATTTTGTTATTCTCCAGTTGTCTTTTGTTGTTATTTTGGTGTTTTCTTCTCATGGATTTTATTAAAATTTACAGGTGGAGATTTTGAGGAGGAAAATGGAGGGATTGTCAAAGGGCATATTATTACAGAGAATGGAGGAAGAGTATAATTCACTGCTGTCCACTGCTAGTAGTTCTCTTGCTAGTTCTGGTTCAAATTCCAAAAGACTTGAATATCAAGATTCATCTTCGGTACGAGTACCTCATCAGGTATATATCCTTCATTTCTTTGCTCATCACTAGTTGATAGTAGGTTATTGTTAACATTTAGTGTACACAGTGCACAGTACACACACAATGTTTTTGCTATAGTGTACCTAATCCTGTTTAATCCGACTAATAAATCCCACCACCAATAGGAAAATCTGGACATGAATTGATTTGACTTATTTTAGTGTGGTAGTGTACTAATTCTTTTCAAATCGAAAACAAAGTTGAAGAGTGGTCAACCTTTTCTTATGCAAAACTCAATTGTCTAGACTAACTGAATTAAGAGAAAGATTTCTTACCAACCTTTGGATTGACAAATCCTGCAGGAAAAATTGTTTTGTGAAGGGAATCCATGTTCTGGACATTGCAAGACTGTTGTACGAAGAATTGTAGAGCAAGTTAGAACAGAAACTGAGCAATGGTCACAAATGCAGGAGATGCTAGGTAAGGTGAGGGAAGAGATGGAGGAATTGCAGGCTTCTCGAGATTTTTGGGAAGATCGGGCACGGCACTCTGATTTTCAAATCCAATCCCTACACAATGCTGTAAGATACAGTTCATTGTTTCCACTTGTTCTATTTATTCCATTTCTAAGTTTTCCTTAAAGTTCTTGTTTCTTATGCAATACTCGTAAGTTTCATATCCATTCTAAAATAATTTACGTTCTTTGCTTCCATGGTTGACCAATAACATTGTTCAGATACTTCACTGAGCACCATATCTTTTTTCTTTTTTTTAACTTCTTTGCTAACATATAGACGTCGTGGCTAGTTGTCTTATTTGACAAATTTAAATGTTTGGACTTTATGCTCAATGTTTCCATGCTTTTCATCTGATGATCCCTCTTTCAATCAAAAGTTGAAAGAGAAAATTTTGGGCATTCACACCAGCTGGTGGGTGGAAAACATAACCAACAACTAGTTAATTCATTTGACTTCTGTAAGCTCAGCATTAGTGCACCTGAGACTGACAGTGTTCAAAACGTGATTGATAGCATTTCTAGTTAATCACTTTGGCATTGTGTAAGGATCTCATGCCACACACAAAAAAGGGTATTCATATCTAGTTTTTGGCAGATTAAACATCACATTCATTACCAAAAAAAGCTCAAAACATTTCCTTGGCTTGCATTTGGTCTCTTAATCTTGTGTTTTCTTTCACTTTCACAGGTGCAAGAATGGAAAGAAAAAGCTCTTTCATCTGAAAGTAAAACAAATGAGCTTGAAGCAGAACTCTCCGTACTCCGTGGTGATCTGAGGAAGGAACAGACGGCAGCTAAGGGGATCAAATGTTCACCCACTCCCGTGGACACACAGAATGAGTTGGAGAAGCGAATAGTGGTTTGTAGTTCAAAGGAAAAAAATAAAGTTACAGAAAATAGCAAGCATAATGATGTTTCAAGAAAAGCACATGGTGGTAGAGGTGGTGATGGATTGTTAGTCCCAAAACGATCACCACTCCGAGACATTGGGAACTCATCATTGTTGATTACGCAGAATCTATCCTCATTTGTTATAAATCATAAATCACTATAACATTTTATTTTAACTTCCAACAATAATTCCATCTTTGCGTTGCCATCTTTAATGTATTTGGTAGGCCTTATCGGTTCTTTTTCTAACATAAAATTGCACGTCCTAACATAATCGGGGGGAGAAGGTGCACAATGAATCAATCAGGGGTCATGTTTTAAGATCTTTCATGTAATATGTACTATATTATATTATATGCCAAGAGAAATAAATTGATGTAGCTGGATTTCATTTGTTAAAAGGACAAAATTTAGCAAAGAGGTTGTCACAATAGAAAGGTTAAAATAATTTACTCAGATGAGTTTTGTGACTTTTTGCATATGGTGTAAAGATAAATCAAAAAAAGAATCGTTGAATCCTAGACTAAATTTATTCATAGATGATGCAAAGATAAATCGAAAAAAATAGTTGAATCCTAGACTAAATTTATTATTGTCATTGACCTAAAATATGTAAACGGTTAAGTTATTTTTTTTTTCTAATTTATTATTTTGGTTTAATTTAGTTTTTAATTTTTTTAGTTTAATTTGATTTTTTAATTTTTAAAAAAATTCAGTTTAATCCTCACTGTCCATTTATGTCTAAGTTTGTGTCCCCATATCACTTAAGAGAATGACACTTAATCTATTATGTAGATTTTACAGTAAACAATTCTAATGGAATGAATGACGATGATCAAGAAGTTGAAACATTTTTATAAATTAGAAAATCAAATTTAACCAAAAAAAAAACTTAAAAGAGTACATTAAACCATAATAAATTTTTACACCGAAATTACACGGAAATCAAACTCATCAGATAATTGATGACCCCAAACCAGAGTGCATGATTATGCCTGCAATGTGAAATTATGTTGACTCCTGAAATCAGAAATTGTTAATTAAATCAACATGGTTCAACGATGTCTAATTGATTTATTTTTATTTGGCATTTTGCAGGTTGTGAAATATTTATAACTTTTTAATATAAACCTGATGATGCAGTTAACCGGTGCGAATCTCGTAACATTCGTGACAGCACATAGGAGAGAAAACAAAGGCACAAAGCCATTTTTGGCTTTACCTTGTTAATGAATCACTTTAACCATTAACTTAACGACCGCCCAATCGCTTTTCACCTTCGTCCTGCTTCCAATTTCCCTTTGCTTTGAACTCGTAAGTCGTGACGACGTCGTTTGGAGCGCCTGCGTAAAGCTACCCGTTCTGTCCGTTCTGTTGTTCTCTAGGCACGATTACTTCTAATTGAAGGTGTGATGTTAAGTTTTAATCTCTGTTTTTTATGGTCTGATTGTTGAATCTTACTTTGGTTGATTCAATTGCACTTTTGATGAACTGCTTGTCATGTTTATGAACAGAATTTTGATATTATGGATTTTCTTTATTAATTGCTTTTATATTGATTTTGCTTCTTGTTCTTTTTTAATTCATTCAGTGGGTAAACCCTAACAAGGGTTTTTGCTACATAAATGCTAATGGGTAATGATTAGTGTGACTGGCCTTATTTTTTAAAGTTAGTGAATTGAATTGTATCTCGGATGGTTTTTGGTATTCTGCTCTTCTGATAATGGGAAGGACCGTGTCTACCTGTAGTATTCTTTGACTATACTACTAAAAAGCTGAAATTTGTACCTAAGTGAGTACAATTTGTAATATTCCTAATAAGGTTCCACTAATATCCAATAATCCAAACCATTTACAATGTATACTCAATACTGCCTTAGGTTTCCTTACCTACTAATCTGAACATTCTTGGCTTGTGGAATTTCATCCAGTTCAATGATGTAATTGGTGACAACTGTAATGTCAAATATCTTTGACTTTTACTGAAAATAATTTTGTATATGTGCCTCTCATATAACTATCTTCTTTGTTCTATGCTCGATCTTTCCATAATACTATTAAAAGTTTGAATCTTTTAGCCTTGACTTGTGATGATAACATTTGTTAATCTCTCCTATTGTCTATTGCGTGGAGATACCTTTTTTTCTCCTTTGTATGTAACTTCATCATCTTTTATTCTTCAGAATATGGAGATGACTTTCATATGTACAAGCTTGTAAGACAAGAAAGTGCAACTGAGATATGATATGCCCTACCACTGATTGAGTAAGCCTGAAGATGGCACATTTGTGGAGCAAGATTTCGTTATTAAAGGACAATTAGGTCTTGCCATACAATAGATTTGACCCAGCAGGCCTGTTTGAAATTATTTAACTTACTGCAATGAATCCTAGCTTGGTAAATAATTCTTCACCGACTCATCCCAGATGGAGAAAAGTAGCTTATGGTGGTATGCAACCTGGTTATGATGACAATCATACAGATGAATCTTTCCTTGAAGGAATGGTCATGAATGCCAGTGTTGTAAAACGGGACATGCTAAAGGTGATGCTGGACTCGGTTTCCATTTCTGAATATTTATGTATTGTTGCTCTTGTTGTCTTGGTCTGGACTTGTACACTTGCATCAACTATTGATGAAAATTCTCTCCTTCTTATTGATGTAGGTCTTCTTGTTTCAGGTTTTTTAATTCTCCTTTTTACTCAAGAAATGCTTTCCCTTAGCCTTCTCTTCCATTATTTCCTTAATATCTCCTTTTTCATAACTGTGTTATATGTTTTGGCTCCCATCTATCAAACTCTTACAAGGTCCATTAGTTCGGATTCCATTTGGGCAGTAGCTGCATCACTTCTCATACTTCACCTTTTTCTGCATGACTATTCAGAATCCACCGTCAAAGCCCCGGGGGTTCTGAAGAATCCTGCATTGACCAGTTGTATCTCTGTAAATGCTTCTGTAGTCGCCTCTGTTTTTATTGCTTCTCGCCTTCCATCGAGACTACATGTGTTTGCTATCATGTTATTCTCATTGCAGGTTTTCCTTTTTGCTCCACTGGTTACTTACTGTATTAAGAAATATTCCTTCCGCTTGCACCTATGCTTTTCTATCAGTTTGATGGCCATGACCTTAAGTTTTGTGTACACACTGCATCGCCTACTTTTTGTGCTGCTGCTTAGTTTGTTGGTTTTTGTCAACGTTGTTTGCCCTTATTGGCTTATAAGGATTCAGGAGTACAAGTTTGAGATCAATGGACCTTGGGATGAGGCTAAACTTTGTTTTGATATTACAGACTAAAAGTGGAGCATGGTTGATGTTATAGTACCTTGAGATGTTCAGGTGGGACTTGGGGGTATAATTTGCTGACTACTTGGTCTGGTTTAAGTTTATAGTTTATGTAAACGCTCATGCAGTTCATGTTAGGGGAGGGTACGAAAATGGTGATTGTATTCATTCTTTAGAATGGTAACTGATGTTGGTTTAAACATTCTTTGGGTACAATGAAAGTACACTCACAATTTAGAGTGTCATTTTTTTTTTTTGATTCGTTCAAACTGACTAGTTTGAATTTTATTCAAACTGACTAGTTTGAATTTTATTCAAACCTTGCTTCAAAACATTATTTCAAACTTTCCACAATCTCCTCGGGACTTACGTCCAAAGGAATACATAAATTCATAAGCTCTTTACCTCTTGACATGTAAGGGGTATTGTGTACATTCCTGATATGTTTAAAGAATGTTGTTTACAAAATGGTGTCATGTAGGCTTGATGTTTCCAGTAACTAATGACCCATGAATTTGAATTCCTTTACCAACGACTTACGACTAATGTGCCAAGTGTTTACACAATCCATTTCCGTTTCCGTTTTCAGTAAAATATATTCGACACTTATATTTACTTAAATACGTAAGTAGATAAACAAAAGTCGTATCTGACAAACAATGAATTGTAACGTTACAAATGTATAGATTCTCATTGTATCATTTATGGATAGATAAAGAAAATAAAAACCTTAGAGATAAAAGGAATTCATTGCTTAATTGTTAGTAGAAAGTAATTTAACTGTACGTTTGACTTCAGTTTTTCAAATTTGGTACCATAACTGATTTGGAATAATATTGATTTTGCAATTTGTCGAGCTAATGGAATTCGTAATGCTACTCAAGTAATGTCAACTAACATAGGATGACATGAATAATTGGTAGATAGCTTTGACCTTTATGCATGTGATCAAGAATTTGATACCAAGTCGTGGGACTAGTTCTTGGCTTCTAACCAAAAGATATGGGTTCTCCCAAAAATACACCCTCAACACCCAAACAAACTCGAGTAATGTTACATTTGATATCTTTATTTTTTCCCTATCGTACATTAACTTTCTTCAATGAATAAATCGAAGGAGATCGACGTTAGAAATCACGAGAGGTTTGTACTCGAACATTGTACAGTTGAAATTCATAAAAAAGGACAAAGCATAATTCGCCCAAAGTTCAGGAATTTATATACAATTTATCCTTTTATATTCGGTCCTTCATCAAACAATGTTAACCTGTTTGCAATCCATATTTTACAGTGATAATTCCTTCTGAAGCCTGACATTTATCATAGTCACAAATTGAACGTGGTTGAGATCATCGACATTTATTTATTTAGGATAGATCACGGATTAAAGTTGACAATCTTCTTTTCTCTAAAGCTTTCCACAGTCTCCCTGAGACTCACTTCCAAAGGAGTAAACTCTATTCCCAAGTCCTTTTTTGCCTTTTCTGTGGAAATCTGGTATGTTGGGATATACGGCTCATCTACCTCACACCTGATAACATTGTTGAAATTTGAGAAAGTGCAAATGTTATTAGAAAAACAAAAGTAAAAACTAAAATATTTAAATGGTAAGTGCGGGCATACAAACAAAAGTATGTGTAGGTAGAATTAATATGAAAGAAACCAATCGCCCATGATTCTTATGTATGGAACTCAACATTTGCGGGATCATTTTTTATTGGTCAAATGATGTATACTGGGGTTTCAAGGTTGTACCCCCCACAAGTTGTAGTTGTAGGGATTACATCTTCGAAGTTGTTACACTTGATCTTATCTGAAGAAATATAATTTTGTTGCGATAACTCTTTGAATACACACACACAATTACATCTCTAAATGAAGGTTACTCTATATGTTTAATCAGATGGCAATCATCTAAGATGATAAATACTGCAAGAAGCAATCACTAGGAAATATAACAATGAAAACAAGAAAGATAATTTCAGCTTCAAAATAATGAAATATCTCTAGGCTAGTACCAAATTTAACAAGGTTGTTTTTTTAAAGAATCAAAGGGCAAATGAATGAGGAGTAAACCTCCAAATTAGTCATAAAAAATGTATGTATCAGACAATTTAGTCCTTGAGATTTTAAAACCTCTTCTTTAATCCTTGATTTTATAAGGACATCCCCTTTAGCCCTTTTTGTACAAAAACGACAGTAAAAGACAATTAAAATGAATGACATTTTGTGAAGTCAAGGACTAATGTTTTGGTATAACATTGAACAAACATCACTAAAGTCCTGTTTAGGAAAACTTCTCAACAAGTACTTTTTAAGAGAAGAAATAAGAAGGTAAAATGAATAAAATTTCTTACATAACTAAATATCAAAGTTATGTACCTTAACTTTTGAAAAAGTTAAATAACAAAACTCCTGGAAAAAAGTGAAGCTGTGTAAATTGATTTTAACTAAGGAGAGAAATTTGATTTATTTTATCATCTTATTTTTTGTCGTATAAATATTTATCCAAACTGAATCTTTTCATTTTCAGCTTGAGTTGAGTTTTCAAACAAGCCCGTAAAATGCTCTCAAAAGGAGTTTCAATAAATGGGGATCCCAATTCATGTATTAGAAAATTATACTTACTTATCTGGAATTTGTAATGTGGGGTACAGACCACGTAAAATCGTAGCAAGTTCAGAGTAGTGTATGACTCTCTCAACCAAACAATATCTTCCACTAGCTGAAGCAATTTCATAGGCCAGAATATGAGCATTAGCAACATCTTTCACATCGACCCATCCAAAAGATTTATTTGGAAATGGTTTACCTGCAATAAATAAGTTAAACGGTGTGCTTGTTTGGCAAATATACAAAATCAATTCTCCCACCATGACACACTTTCTAATATAAAATTAATGGTTGAGATTTAGGTAGACATATATCTAAATTACATATTATGCACATACCTTAAACATAAAGTTTAACTAAGAATTGTAGTTATTACATCGTCATTTTCTTATAATATTTCCCTTTTCATTTCCATATTTCCTGTTTCCTTTTGTCTATTAAGTTGGCACAGCAAAACCGGTTTAGTTGGAACACAACTTGTAATCCAAAATTCCAGATGCAGGAAAAGGAATAACAGAATTTTTATACAGCACAACTTCATGAGTAAATACTAATTACCATTTATTAGGTTTAAAATTGGCTCAACACTTTCATTAATCTCTGGTTGTAAGAGAGGTCCTGCCACCATAGTTGGGTTAATAGAAATCATGTCAATGCTGTTTTCATTTACAAATTTCCAGGCAGCATCCTCAGCCAAAGTCTTTGAAAGTGTGTACCACAACTGAAGACACAAATATGAAATGGCAAGAAAATTAGCAACCATGGTAGCATACTATAGAAGACATTATTAAAATACTATAGAAGACATTATTAAAATTAGCAACCATGAATGCAAGATTGACAGTAGTAAACAGTTGTTGAATAATGTTGAAACTTGAAACAGTTTAAAAAGTTGTATGGACCATGGGCCTGTTGGGTAAACTTCTCCAAAAACACTTATAGGAGAAAAAAATAAAATAAGCTTCTCCATAAGCTAATATTAGCTTATGCTAAGTTAATATAAGCTTTTAGAGAAGCTAATAGAATAGAGCTTCTACAAATTAGCTTTTTTGGTTTATGGATAAGCTCATTTCATTTTTCCATTTTATTTTCTTCTCCCATACCATAAGTGCTTATGGATAACTTTATCCAAACAAGCCCCCCATATCTACAGTGGCACCAACACCGGTAGTGGGGGTGTCAAAGTGGAGTTAGGGACAGCAGCAGTGGGGTGGATGTCAAGGCATTTGATGAATAACATTGGCCAAGGTTCAATGGGAGTATATTTATTACTTCACTGTCTGTTTCTCCTTTTTAATGCACATTTGTCTCGTGGCAAAACATGGTACGGAGGAGACAAAACTGGAAGTGAATGATAAAAGTGTGTTGCACAATACATCATGGGCACTAGTGTCACATTACTTACTAAGTAAACTGAACTAGTAAATCAATCTTGCAAACTAACATTTAGGCATGATATACACTTCAATATAATTGGAAAACAACTGCTTTTCACTCTGTTCCTTCAGGGGAAAGTAATGTCTTTTTTTGTAGTTTAAGACACATGCCATAATCTAATAGTGCCTAAATATCCCCTGCCCTTGGAATTATCATGTCTCACATTCATGATCAGCAAACACACATTTTATGCTATTCACATGTAGTGGTAAGATGCATAAATGTTGTGTTAGATAAAAATAAATGGCATTCAATTCCTAACTTTGAACAATGTAGTGGTAACAAAATGACATATTCCACCTGCATAGGCTTCAGGTTTTTCATTTCTAAAGAAATTTGAGCAAAAATAGCACAAACCTCTAATTCCCTACAGACATCTGGATCTGAAAACCATGTCTCATCAACTACCACTTGAGGAGTTTTAGGTCTTCGATTAAATGCAACTGCAGAAATAGAAGAAGTTAAAACAACCCGTTTGACAGATGGTGATTTTGCACATGATTTGAGAACATTAAGAGTTCCCTTCACTGCAGGATCAAGCAATTCAGCCTGAAATAAGGAAAACAAAAGTCAACAGAGGATAAACAGGCAAATTTTTTTCTTTCAAAATAAGCAGGATAAACAGGCAATGCTTAGAAAAGGTAACAAAAAGGTAATTTCCAATCAGGACTACAAACCTTTAAAAAATGTCTAACATGAGGGGGAAAAAATGCAGCTAAGTGAATCACATTATCTATCAACCAATACCATCAAACTAGAATAGAATAGTATTATGTGCTAGTACTACCTGTGGGTCGTTGACAACAAAACGGACAGGTGAAGCAGTATGAAAAACACCATGACAGCCTTCCACAACAGAGTCAAAGGAACCTTCTTCCAACAGATCTGCCTTAAACAGCTGCAACCTCTCTTTTGCGCCCTCAAGTTTAACCAAGTGATCTACCTTTTTCAGATTACCTGCACACACAATTGCACATTCATTAATTCATGTATGCCTCTAGCTCTACCCAGTTGAAACAAGAAGAAGACAATAATAAATTAAAATAGGGATATGGAAGTGACTTGGGTAGCGAACGGTGGCCCTGACAGTGTAACCACGTTGGAGAAGGAATTTGACGATCCATGAAGCTATGAAACCAGAAGCACCCGTCACACACACCACCTTTCCTGCGTTGTTGTTGCTCATTGATCCTATCTATACCTATTCAACCCAACACACACCCCTTTCGTTTCTCTCACCTACCCTTCACCAACAAAGACACTTTCATTTCCCTGCAAAAGCAACCAAAAATAGACTTCCACAATCTCAACCAACCAAATTAAACTAGAATTTGAAATCAGAACATGAAATAGTCCACAAATTTCTCATTCCAATAACAGTAAAAAGAAACAAGTCAGTCAGTCGATGTAAATCAGTAAGAACAATTTCCAGCAATCCACTGAAGCAGAAGGGAAAGTGTTATCGCATGAGCAACCAATCACACTCACAGAGCATCATCAAACAAAAATACCTCAAATCAAAAGAACTAAAGTTCCCAACCATTCATAAACGTAAATTAATTGCTACCACCACAAATCCTAAACTTCCTCCTCACCTTTCGAACTGGAAACGCCTCGGTCTGCGTTCCTCCTTTTTCTATCACATCAGATATTCTTTTAGCGACAAATATTAATATAGATATTGCAACTTCTATTTCATTATTTCCATTAGCTTTTTAGTTTTTACCAACCAAAATTTATTTTCACATTTTTATTAAATTCCATCTCTGCTACTTGGACTTACAAATTTCATTTTAATTCCGACTCACATACATTTAATCAGTATATTTTTTTTTAACCCAGTTCAATTATAGTTGCAAATACAATTATTAAAATTATCAATTAGAATAGTAGCAAATAAAAAAATATATTAATATTTATTTTTGCAATTAAAGGAAATTGGAGAAATAATAAAATAAAATAAAACAGGATGTTACAACCATCACCTTAACTGGAGCATATGAGACTTTAGAGTTGGTCTTCCCTTTGTATTTAAAGAAAATACTTGATAAGGTGTATTTTGTTTTTCTTTTTCCCTCTATTTTCTCTGCTCCTAGTGTGCCTCCTGTCTTCTTTCCATCTTTCTCCTGCGACCGAGAAGTACATAAGGGAGATTGTATTTCTGCTGTGTCCAAGCGAGGGCTCACTCTAGCTCATGGGATCACTCCGCTTTTGTGAGGAACTATGCTATGTATCTGGATCAGAGGCTTGAGTTGATGCTCTTTGATAGAAAAAGAACAGATCATAACAATGGGAAGAGAGTGACATGAGATGCTGTTTGACAAGAGGATAATGAATGATCTTTTTTGACAATTGATAGTATGTGTCTGTACAGTGATCGATTTTGCATGTGTGATATTTAGTATGTTGCTATTGGTGTTCATAAATATATATGTTCTATTTTTTAAACATGAAATCTCTATCTTTGGTTATTTTGTTAGACTTCGATTCATAATCCTCATTTTCATTTCTTACACTGCGTGCAACATTAACTATTTGCAATATATTTAGTTGCATTTTATTTATGATTTTGGATATAAAGTCAAAGTCTTTTTGAGAGATTCTCTATTCAAAAAAAATTATATATCTCTAATAAAAAAATTCTTAAAAACACTTCTAACTTGTATCCAAGCATACTCTTAATTTGTTGTTGAAATCTTATTATTTTCATGAATTTTTGGTACCCAAATTTAAACTATGTTTTTGAAGGTTCTTTTGGAATTAGCTTTAAGGCTCCTGAGGATTTTTTATAATTAAAAGTTTAGAATATTTTATAGAATTAGTGTAAAAAAATCAACTGTTAATATTATTAAACAATATATTCTTAATATTCTTATAAGTCGGAATAGCTATTGTAGTAATTGACAAGAATATATTTGGACTAGAAATAGCCTGATACTTAATTATTATCTTTTTATACCACACGTTGGTTTCCTTCATGAGTACAAACCGAAATAAAACCA
Source organism: Glycine max (assembly GCF_000004515.6). NCBI lineage: Eukaryota > Viridiplantae > Streptophyta > Magnoliopsida > Fabales > Fabaceae > Glycine > Glycine max. Next base: position 1,381,817 of record NC_038248.2, read on the forward strand.
ACAATTAATCTTGTTTTATTACAACACACAAGCTTGACATTTCAGTACAATAGTTTATTTTCAAGCAATGAGATTCTAAAACCAGAACCACAAACGAAACACCGTTGAGATTCTCAACGTGTTCACTCCTGATCAAGCAGAGATATCAGAGACTAAAAGTTGGCAAAGTTCTTTTCTTTCAAAGTTTCCACTGTCTCTCTAAGACTCACTTCCAAAGGAATAAATTCAATCCCCAAGGTCTTTGCCTTTTCTTTGGAAACCTGAAATGTTGGTACATAAGGCTTATCGTCTGCAGACCTACATGAATGAGAAAATGCTATTAGTCTTAGAAAAATAAAAAGATAGTTTTTGGCAAAAAGAATAATAATCTTTAACTATAAATATTGACATACAAAAAAAAAAATGATCCTTTTTTCATTCATAAAATGATGTGCCATTTATGTTTCAATAACCAATTAATCACCCATGATTTTTATACCTTCAGCGCGAGTACTCAACATCTGTATTATATAGCCTATATATTATTAAATTTGCTATACTTGAGCTTATCTTGAAAAACACATTATTCCTAAAGTTTGTATGATTATAGAAGTGTAACTTTTTTTTTTATACGTATAGTTTAGGATTTTAGTTTTATTAATGAACAAAATAAATATTAAAAAAATCATCTCTAAAATGGATTTAATCTAAAAATAACTTTTAGATACTAAGGGTCACACAAAAAAAACTATATATGTTCTATGATAAATTTGAAGTGTTTAATTTTCGTGCACTATCTTTTTATTAGGTCAACCAATTACAATTCATATTATTAGGTTCTTTGACTTAAAATAAGCAAAATTAGTCATATTTCATAACAATAAAATGACAATCCAAAAAAGTACTGTACTATTACTTATGATAAGCCCTCGTGCAAAATGATCAAAATACATGACATTAACATTAAACTAGACTAGACACAAAAGGAATACTAAACTCCATGCTTAATTCAATAGATAGACATCATCTAACAAGACAATATACTGCAAACAATTATTAAAGCAGAAAAACAAGAGATAATTAGTGCTTCAAAATAATTAAATATCCTAGGCTAGCTAAAAGATATGAGGTCATTTTACATTGAGACGGGGGAAAAAAGTGTAGAATTAGTGTGTACTTTTGAATTCATTCATCAAACAAACATAGCTACAGCAAGTCCAATGTTTATTTAATCTTCTCATTTTCAGCATTGAATCAAGTTGCAGACAAACCAGAAAAGCATTCACTAAATGGGAATCCGAATTCATATAATATTATTTACAAGCATTGAAGGAATTACAGAAATAAATAAACTTACTTTTCTGGAATTTGATATGTCGGGTACTGATCACGTAAAATCCTGGCGAGTTCAGAGTAGTGTGCCACTCTCTCAACTAAACAATATCTTCCACTAGCTGAAGCAATCTCATATGCCTGAATATGGGCGTTTGCAACATCTTTCACATTGATCCATCCATATGTATCATTTGAAAAAGTTTCTGAACCTGCATCAATCAAATCAATCATATATTTTGTAAAACAACACGACAATTCTTGTCCGGCATGCACATAATATATTCTGTTTCCCTTTTAAATTTCACTTGAGACCGAAAAGCAGTTGAGTTGGATTTGGTTTGGAAATTGGAATACATCATCATAATGTAAATTGTAATGTAACTCAGATGCAGAGAATTAAAGCTGATATTAGAATTCAATTGCAGCATAAGATCATGGAGTGGATGAACCATAATTACCATTTATTAGGTTTAAAATAATAGCAGCACTAGTGTTAAGCTCTGCTTGCAAAAGAGGCCCTACAACCATTGCTGGGTTAACAACAACCAAGTCAAGGTCGTTTTCTTTGGCAAATTTCCAGGCAGCATCTTCAGCCAAAGTCTTTGAAAGTAAATACCACAGCTGACAACACAAATATCAAATGGCTACAAAGTTAACCACAATACTAACACATCATAGTCACACTAAATAGTAGTACTAATTATTACTTTTCTGCTCATCGGAACAAATACATTAGAAAATGGATGTTTATATGGAAAACGTGTTATTCAATTGCAACTTTTGAATATGGATTAGGAAAAAGAAAACACATACCTTTAATTCCCTACAGTAATCTGGATCAGACCACCAGGTTTCATCAACTACAACTTCAGGACTTTTAGGCCTTTTATTATATGCAACTGCAGCCACAGAAGATGTTAAGATGACTCGTTTCACAGATGGCGATTTTACACATGATTTAAGAACGTTAAGAGTTCCCTTCACTGCTGGGTCAAGTAGGTCAGCCTGAAATCAGAAAAACAACTTAGTTAAAATTGAATACTCATTTGAATTTTGACCATGAAATCATACCACATTCAATTATTAATTTATGAACAAATTAAAGCAAAACGGAATAAAGGAACCTGTGGGTCTTTGACGTTGATAATAAAAGGAGAAGCAGTATGAAAGACGCCATCACAGCCCTCAACAATGGAGTCAAAAGAATTTTCACCCAAAAGATCTGCCTTAAAAAGGTGCAGTCTCTCCTTTGCACCTTCAAGTTTTAGCAAATGTTCTACCTTCGTGTGATCATCTGCAGGCAATGAATTCACTCATTCACGATGTTACTCAATTTAGTCACCACGATTACTATTAATCATAGGGACCATATAATCTACATTCTAGACTATTATCTTTGTTTTCTCTTGTTGAGAAGAAAATAGTATTTAAAATTTGTTTGGATAAATTTCTTAAAAAAAACTTATAAGAGAAAATTAATTAAAAATTAAAATGATAAACTCCTCAAACGGGTTATAATTAAATAAAATTAATTATTTTATTTAATTTATCTAAAAGTTGATTTTAATTTATATATAGGCTAATTTTGACTTATAAGAAACATTACATGTATCATCTTGTATTCTCTTCTTTGGGTGTTCATTGAAAAATTGATTTAAAAGATAATGTTAATCATTTTACTAAAAGAATACACACTTAAAAAAAGTAGAGCTAGTAATAAATTGAACCAATTCATATAATTTGAGACTTAATTCATTGAAGTTGATTTATAAACCAAATAAATTAAATTTGAATTAAAAATTTAACTAGTTAAATAGATGAGTTAAACTTGAATCATAAATAATTCAAAAATATTTTGATTCCTTATTATATATATATATATATATATATATTGAATAACATATTTTACATTAATAAATTTGTATAATTTCTTTTTTTAATTATTTCATGTTTATTTTATTTTGCATGAAATAAATAAAAACATGTAAAATAATTATAATTTTAAAGTAAATCAAGCTTAAACCAATTTGAGTTGTAAAAAATTTTATATCAAATTTAAATGAGTTTTGAGTTGAAGTAATTTTTATGGAATTTTACTAAGATAGCTTGACTTGTTTTTTAAACTTTTTTGTTATGTAAGATGTACGTTTTATTAACTGAAAGAAGAGATTCCAAGAACACTTACATCAGAATTAATCAAATAAAAAATTTGGAACTATTAAAGAAAATATCAAGACTAACAAAAAACTAAAAGGCAGAGAAAGAAAGAGAAAAAAGAATATCGGTGAATAGAAAGAAGAGAAAGCACGGACTTGGGTTTCGAACAGTGGCCCTGACAGTGTAACCACGTTCAAGTAGGAACTTGACAATCCATGAAGCAATATAACCGGCAGCACCGGTGACACACACCAACTTCCCTGCACTGCTGCTCATATTCTTCAACTTTCTTTTCAACGGTGTTCGCTTGCATCCCATTATATAGAGCCCTGTCTTTGACCAAATACTCAAATGTGAATTGCCTTTGCCTTTTTCCACCAACTAAAGCCAAACTTGCTTTCTTAAACTAAACAATAAACATATACTGTATGCTTCGATTCATTGATTCTAGTCTCCAATAGGTAACCTTATTTTAAAAATTGATTGTGACATTACTACTTTTATTTCGAGTAATAAAAATACTTTTAGATATAAAATGTATTTTTATAAGATATTTTACTTAATTTTTTATTTTTTTATTAATTAAAAAATTTATTTAATATTTAATAAATAAATTTTTCTAGCAGTTTTTAACGTTTTTTTTAAACACTACTTTAAATAGTATTTTATAAAATTCTAATTTCTAAATTTTTATATTTTATTCTTTTTTATCTTTAAAAATTTATTATATTTTTTTCAATCTTTTTTATTTAAGGTAAAATTTATTTATTTTTATATTTTTCAATTACAGATGATTTTATTAAACATTTGTGATTAAATAAGATATTTTTCCTGCTTTCAACTAATTTTCAATTTTCAACTAACTAGCTTTTGAGTTAGTTTTTCAATTAATTTTGAACATAATATATATACTTTTATTTGGAATTCATATTAGAGGAGTAAATTATACAAAATTTCCTATTTGATATTTTTATTAGTTAAATTTATTTTAATGTATAATTTTCAAAATATTTGTAAATGTTGTTTAAAACATTACTTACCTATCAATATTTAATTTATCTAAAATTTATATGCATGATAATTAAGATAATATCACAACTTTCTATTTTTTTTATTTTATAAAAATATTTTTTAAAAAATGAATGTAAAACAATTAATCTTTTGAATAATCTCCCCACGGTAATTTAATATTATATTAAAAAGTATTTTTGTCAATACAAAGTAACACGATATTACTTTTATTTCAAGGGAATTAAATTCCGACCTTGAATTTACTTGAAATATGCCAAATTAATAACTCACAGTCAAAATTTATTCTCTAATTTGAAATTTTGACTTCCAAACGTGTAATGAAACTCGATCATACTCACATATTGTTAAATGATTTGTTGTGAAATAAGGTATGTAAACTGTTATAAATCCATATAAAAAATAATTAGCGATGGAGTTTGCTAAAGGACTATAGCAGGCCAAATCATTAACAACATATTTGGTTTAGAAAAGAGAAATCATTTGAAAATGATGAAAATAAGTGATAGAATTTAGTAGGTAAGAATTAAAGAAAAAATAATTTTAAAATTGGTGAAACATATACTATACTAACTCTAACATATTTTCACTCATATCTTTGTCTTTTTTATTTATATTTTTTTTTATTTCCCTTCAGCCAAACATCTTTATTTTCCTACTTTATTTATTACCTATTTTTACTTTCTCTTTTTATTTTCATCGTCACTTATTTTTCTGCTCTCTATCAAACAGGGCCTAAATGTTTCTTAACCATTGATCCAATAATTAATTAAAATTGGATTAATTATTGAATCGATGAAAATATTATTTTGTTTCCGTCGATGAAAAGATTAATTAGTTTATAGTTCATAATTTTAATCGTGAATAATATAGAAATAAGTTTTAAACATATTTTAAACATATACTATACTAATGCTTTTTTTTTTTTATCAATTCTTTGAGTTGTTCAAACCAGTAAGATTGATTCGCCATTTAACTAATCTAATTTGACCTTTCCATCTTGGATTCTTTTGACTAAATCATGAAGGATTAAAAAAATGTCTACAAAGTTGATCAGATAAATAAGATAATTTTCTATGTTCTGTTTGGACGAGAGAGAAAAAGTATTAAAATATAGTTTTTTTTTTACAGAGTATTAAAATATAGATAATAATATTTTTTGTTATTTATTTGAAGAAAAAAAATATTTGATTTTTAGAAATAAAAAATTTAAAGTTTTTTCATGATTCTTTTTATTTCCTTTTCAATTAATACCTAACGAGTAGGTTTGAGTAGTTTGTATAAGTAAATTTATTATCCCCTTCGTATGTAAAAAAGAAAAAAGAAAAAGAAACAATAGCAGTTGAATATGATTGCCCAGCACTGTGCATGACGTGTGCGCTTACATGTATTTTACTATTTTAAAGTATTGCTAGGTAATCATGCACAATTCCGTTGGGTAATATTAATATAAAATTTGCTAGGGTTCTTTAATAAATCGTTTATTATGTTTTAGATAAATAAATAATTAGGTGTGAGACAGTGCGATGCCCATATTATTCAGGCAACACTATAATGTCAGTCTTTTTTGTATGGACTCATTGGTCTGTATCTTTAAACGATTTAAGTATAATAATTGAAATATAAAATAGTTTTTGTCTCTATACGTCTCCTTCTCAAGCAAATTGCACATATCCGACGAAACTTCAGATGTAAACTATTAATTTCATCCCTTAAATATTATTTTATTTTAATCTAAAATAATAAAAATATTAAATATCTATCAATTTAAATTTTACATTAATATATTTATTAATATCTAGAGACTAATTTAAATAAATTTTCAATATTTATAAAACTATTTAATTTACTATGATTTTTAATATTTTAGATATTATTCATATGCTATGGTGCTATTTATAATAAATAAGTTATAATATAAAATACACTTTAATTCTATTTTTTTTAAAGGACCGGAGGGAATAATCTGTTCATTTAAAAAAAAAAACTATTTACGAGATAAAATAATCTCCTTAGATACACCTGTTTGTTATTTTGCTCACGCGCGACATCTGTCTACCCAAATTATGATTTTATGGCTTTCTAATTGATTTCAGATCACTAAACGTAATTAAAATATGTACTCAATTTTTAATTTAATCATATATTTCATATTAAAAGTTAAAACATATGTTACAATATAAGAAAACGGTTTTGATATCTAACTAGGACAAATATGAGTTGATTTGGCTTGAGTCATTTCACTCATTTGGTTAGTATATATATAATTTTCTTTTAAAAAATGTTTAATAAAATATAAAAAATGATATTTTTGTTATAAAATGCATAAAGTTCATGATAAAAAGTCATTAAAAAATATATAAAGTATTAAAATAGCAATTACTAGTAGAAAATGCTTATCAAGATTCAACTAAAAGAAATCTTTTTTTTAGAAAAAAATAAAAATACTATCAAGTTGGGTCATATAATCTAAAAAATAGCACTCAAATCAATTGAAATCTACTTCTATTTAATGTGTTATTATTATGTCATAGGTATACAATGTTTTTTTAATTTTTTTGATAACTAATTTTTCTCAAAAATATGATTTATTACCTTTAACAAAGTCTTTTTTTTAATTATAATTTTTTTCATCTATATAATTTGAAGTTAAGACTTTGTTTAAAAGATATATTTAAATCTAGTGTTACTCGAATTAAGGTTGGTATGTATAATGTCTATTAATTTAAATTTCTAAGAGTTTAAAATTAATTAAAAAATTAGCATAGTAATCAAAGAGAATAATATATTTGGACCACAAATAGCTTGATACTTATTAGAAGCTCATACTATAAGTTGTTTATCTTCACGAATCAGGAGTACAAACCGAAATAAAACCGAGAAGTAATATTTTATTACAAACTTTAAATTTCTTTAGCAAACAACAATAATTCAAGGGACCAGAATCATTGACGAAATGCCATTGAGATTATCAACGTGAAATGCCATTGAGTACAATAATTTTTTTAGCAAACAACAATAATTTATTTTAAAGCATAGAGGTATTAAAACCAGAATCATTGACGAAATGCCATTGAGATTATCAACGTTCACTCCTGATCAAGGAGAGACATGAAGAAATAAAAATTGGGAAACTTCTTGTCTTTCAAGCTTTCCACAGTCTCCCAAAGACTTACTTCCAAAGGAATAAATTCAATCCCCAAGCTCCATTCAAATTCAAGGGACCACCCTAAAAATGCCTCTTTTTCTACCTTAAAGATATAGAAATTTCCACAATTGTAAATGCAAAGCAAATTCATAAGTTCAAAACAAATTCAATCCGACTTGTATATTTTGATTAATACAAGCCTTATTTCGCATTAATAATTTCCCCTTAAGCATGGAGTTTCTGAAACCAAAATCACTGACTAGACAAAGTTAGTGTTATCAATATTTATTCTTCTAGGAGATATCACGAACTAGAAGTCCACAAACTTCTTTTCTTTTAAACTTTCAACTGTCTCCCTGAGGCTCACTTCCAAGGGAATAAATTCAACTCCCAAGCTCTTTGCCTTTTCTTTGGAAACCTGAAATGTTGGCATAAAAGGCTCATCGTCTTCACACCTGATAGCATTGTTAAGAAAGTGAAGATGTTATTAATTAGATAAATCACAAGAAAAAAATCACTCCTTAAATATAAAATATAATTGATGAACACACCAATAAGTTTGGCCAAGTTGTGGTTAAAAATATGATCCCCCCCCTCCCCCTAGTTTAAGTGTTTTCCTTTTTTGAATTTCGTATGTATCTTAACATCTATCATATGTAGAACTATTCTTTCAGACGTATATATAACAATTTGGTTGGGCAACCTTTGTCAAAAGGGGCTTTTTCAAAGATCACTTTTGCTATCTCCGGAAGTCCAATTCACTTACCAATATACTCAATCCTTATGAGAATTATTGTAATATCAAAAAGAACATTTGTTATAATTAGTACTGGTTGGTTTGAATTATAGCAAATGCTAATACTGCGTGAAACTATTGCCATGAGATAATTTCAATAAGGCTCGATTGGTTGTAATCCTCCATTAAACAAAGGTTACAATATCAACTTCAACACAGTCTTTTCAATTTTAATCATGTAATTGACTTTTCAAACTAGACAGTAAATAAACATTAGAAGTTATATATCTATATTAATTTTTGGAGTTATAGAAATACTAAATGAGAAATCCCCAACTTAGTTATGAAATCATTCTTGATTTATAATTAGGCATGGCAACGGGGACCGAACCCGTGGGGCCCGCCCCGGATCCACCCCGATTTTGACAGGGAAAATCCGAGTTGACCAGGATCGGGGTCGGGTTTTCCTCGATAACCAAATTCGGGGTCGGGGTCGGAGGTGGGATTCTCAATACCCGTCCCGAACCTGTACCCAAACCCGCCCCGCTAATTATTAATATATATTACACATTGAAATATGAAATTATTAGATTAAATTTTATGTTAGTGTTGAATTGAATTTTATGTTTTATTTAAAATTATATTTTTTATTTTATGAAAAATTATATTTTTTAATAAAATTTTATAAAAATGTCGGGGGCGGAGCGGGAAAAACCCGACCCCTGTCGGGGACGGGGATGTGATGTAAATATACATCTCCGTTGGTTTTGGGGGCGGGGGCGGAAAGGGAAATGGGGAGTCGGGGGTGGGGGTGGGGTAAACAAAACCCAACCCCAACCCACCCAGTTGCCATGCCTATTTATAATTAACACTCATGCTTAATTATTATACAAGATAATCCTGAAATTGTAAGGACATATCAAGTTAGTCCTTAAATCATTCTTCATTTCAGTCTTTAAGAAAATTCTCATGATTTTTATATTCTTATTTTAATTCCTTAACTAGTATTTTAGTGTTCTAAGGACAGTAACACTAACAAAACCCATACAAATTTTATAAATTTAAAGACTAATAAGATGTTTGAATATCCGTTTCCAACAATGCAAACTGGCATTCACATATTCCAAAGCATGAAACGGAGAAGCAAATTTTTTGTCACTCACGCTGATTTTAAGTTTAGTTCATTTCAAGTTTTCAACTTATAACTTAACACACTAACCTCAATACGCACCCTAAAGAACGACTAACTCAAACATTATCAAATTAAAGAACTAAACCATTTGTGCGGAGTAATTGAAGGGCCTATAAATTGCTAACTTGTTCAATAAAATATAGACTTTAAATTCTTTTAAACTGTAAATGCATTAGATTATTTTCTCATAATCAAACTTACTTGTCTGGAATCTGTAAAGTTGGGTACATATCACGTAAAATTTTTGCAAGTTCGGAGAAGTGTATCACTCTTTCAACCAGACAATATCTTCCACTAGCTGAATCAATCTCATATGCTTGAATATGCGCGTTTGCAACATCTTTCACATTGATCCACCCAAAACTATTATTTGAAAACGTTGGTGAACCTGCATCAACCAAATGAAAGAGTCACTATTATGTTAAGATACAGTACAGTTCTTGTTTGGGGGAAGAATGGAAGTGGAGTATATTACTCGTCAAGAATTTCTGGATTTGTGTGTGTAGTATAATTCATTACAAACCAATGACATGGTCAAGAAAAGATAACTCGCCAATTACATGGTTTTTCTTAAAGACTGAAATCAGAATTCATTCTCAACAAGCACTTGAAGGGCTCAAGTCTTGCATTTGTCGAAGGTCAATTCAAAGATATGGATGTTTCTCCCGTATCTTATATAGCACATAATGTTTTTTTAGTTTCTCGTAATTTAAATCAATGGTTTCATTTAGGGGATTTGACGAGGTAACTAATTAATATCGACCTTTATTATACGGGTTACATATATGAAACTTAAACTTTAATTGAAGAAGAACACAAAATATTGCACAAAATTTTGTCCTCTGATGTATGTGTAATTTTTAATCTTCATGACTACTACTATTCTACACTCCATCTTTATCTCGTCTTATTTATTTTTGTGCCTCAAAGTTAGCAAAAATGCAAACATGAAAAGACCGTTCTTAACTTCTTATTGACTTCATTATGAATTGTACTAGTACTAAACGCACACAAATCCAGGGGCATGAACCTGTGATGTGAGCCTATAAATGAGGGAACATATATAAGCTCCTCTAGCATGAAAGTAGTGTTAAATAAGTAAAATGCAGATACTATGATTAACTTCAAATTGAGCTAGAGATAGTTATATTATAAGAGTTCTTTTCTTATACTATTTCCATGTTATTTGCTTCCCTTCAATTCACTTTTGACAGAAAAGGCTTGAAGAGCATGAGACTTGATCGATCACTAAATAAAAATTACCATTGATTAGGTTTAAAATTGAAGAAGAACTTGCATTCAGCTCTGGTTGCAAGAGAGGCCCTATGGACATTGATGGGTTAATAACAACCAACTTAATGTCGTATTCGCTTAAAAATTTCCTGGCAGCATCCTCTGCCGAAGTCTTTGCAAATGCATACCACCTCTGAAAAAAAAATATAGAAAATGGTAGAAACATATTAACATACTACTACTACTACTACACATGAACAATTATTACTTTTGTGCACAATGGAATTAATGCATTGGCATTATTTCTCAATTGCAATTATTCAGAAAGAAGATGACATACCAATCAGGTAATTGGATACTGAAGTTAAAATTGAATAATTAATCAGGAAGATTAATCATGTAGCATTATTTCAAATTAATCAGATTCATTCTTCCTGGTAAACAGGAAGATTAAGACAAAAAAAAATGACACATACCTCATTTTCCCTTAAGAAGTCTGGATCCGAAAACCAAGTCTCGTCAACTACAACCTCGGGGGTACGAGGCCTTCCATTATATAAAACGGCAGCAACAGAAGAAGTTAAAATAACTTGTTTCACAGATGGCGATTTGGCACATGATTTAACAACGTTAAGGGTTCCTTTAATCGCTGGATCAATTAACTGATTCTGAAAAAATAAGGAAAACAAAAATTTAAAAGCAATCAACAAGAAAACTGATCTATTTTGAAATCAATTAATAAAATAAACTTGCCTTATAAATTTTGTTTGGGTCTAACTCAACTAATACAACTAACTTATAAGAAGTTGAGTTGTCTTTCATTTATATACACTAGTTTGACCATATCTATAGTAGATATGGGATCTCAAACACTTTCAACTTAAAAAAGAAATGCTAACTAAAACATAACACATTCTGCATGTAATAAGAGATTGAGTACAAATGATTAATATATTGAAGTTAAGGTTGAATTGTTAGGTTAGTACTGAAATTTAATTATTAACAGAAACAATTTTTTATCAACCTTTACTTATGAAATACATGAAAAAATGTAGAATGAAATGAACCTGTGGATCAGTAACAATGAAATGAACGGGTGAAGCAGTATGAAAGACACCATCACAACCCTCAAAAGCAGAGTCAAAGGAACCTTCTTCCAGCAGATCTGCCTTAAAGAGATGTAGCCTCTCCTTTGCACCATCAAGTTTGAGCAAGTGATCAACCTTTTCGGGTTTAGCTGGATGGATCAATAAACATAAAAATCGTCAGTCAAGTTAATTAATGATGTTAATTGAAAACAAGTAAGTAGAACAATTAAAATGACAAGAATTAATATATATTTGGTTAATCATATCTAAGGTGAAAGAGGGGCTAACATGGGTCGCGAACAGTGGCCCTGACAGTGTAACCACGTTGGAGAAGCAGTTTGATGATCCATGAAGCAATGAAACCAGAAGCACCAGTCACACACACCACTTTTCCTGAGTTGCTGCTCATCTTCTTTCTTCCTTACTTTAAAAAAAAAACACCCTACTTTCAAGTTTTGCTCCACTTATTCCTACTTAAAGAGATTATGATATTTAATTAATCATTAAAAGTAAAACACCAAATTTACTCTTTAACTACTATTATTATCTTCTCTTTTCTAAATTTTCAAATATGCACGCCAACTGAAGTAGACCATATTGCATTAGTAGTCAACTGGGCATGTATTTTATTAAACTAAATTGACGCTGACATGCTTTTTAAACATTATTTTTTCGTTGGCAAATTTCTGTTGTAAACTTGTAGTAGTACATTGTTGACCAAAATGTTCCCTGCTTACAAATTAATTTGTTTTTTTTCTTTTTTTTTCTCTGCTTCGTATATGATTGTTCGATTAAATTACTGACATGATGAAGGGGCGGCATTCCAAGGGTTTTTAATTCAATATTATATGTGCATTTAAAAAATATTAAAAGTTTAAATTTATTGCAAAATAAGATATCAAGTCCCCTTAATAAAAAGAAAAGAAATAGTGAGAAATAAGATTAATAAAAATAAAGAAAGTGAATGCAAATCATTAAGAAATAAAATGAAAAAAGTGTTTGATTTTAAGAGAAATATAGAAAGATAGATAGATGGAATGAAAATATATGGAAAATAGAATAAAAATAATCAATGAACCTCGTTTTTTTTAAAAGGTAAAGTTGTATTATATATATATAATTGTAGCAAAAGCTACATGCACAAGGTGTACATATACCAAAGATCTAACAATCTAAGTTACATGTATTTCAAAAAGTCAATAATAAAAAAAAAACACCTCAATTCTCCTTCTCCCAGCACAAAGGTCTACTTATATCAGAAGGTTTTCACAGACAAGAAGTCATGCACATAACCAGATTTAAGTACCAATCTGATATGAAAATGTAATGACATTTCTTACGCTTGTATAGTAGTCATCATTGCCATGTAATAAAGCGTATGAACTCAAACTTTAGCAACCTTGACAGCTTGTTGACGACATGCGCGATTATTTCTTGCGTTCCAAATGTTCCACATTGTTGCATGCCAAATCACATGGCTGCATTTGTTTTTTGTCCTTCCAGAAATCAAGTGATCAAATTGTTCATCCAACTGAGTTTGTGGAATCAGTTTTCAGTAACCATCAGCATGTTTTCATTCACAAAAATGTTCTTTTTTTTTTCTCAACACCCCCAACCAACATAGTCAACTCACATCAACTGCACACGTGCACCATGAACCATCTCCATCTCCAACATCCAAAGAGCACCACGATTTCCGATCAGTAGTAAATCGATCGGAACATGAGCCAAGTAAATTAAAGTGCCATTCAATATTAGTTTACTAAAAGCCTTACCAATTTTCTTGGTCCACGCCGGTTTAACTTTTAAATTACAAGTTGTTTAAGCTTCTTAAACAATTATTTAAATTACAGTTGTTTAAATTAATAATTATTTTTTGCTGATTTGTTTAAATTAATACTACACAACAAGTTTGTGAAACAATTATTTATTTTAAAAAATAATATTTTTTTCTCTCCAAATAACATGTATCTCCGGTACGTGAGAGTGTTGTAAAAAAGTAATTATGCCGTTTAAATTTGATTAGATGGATTTGTATCTATCTATAATTCAGTCAAAAGATAGTTTTCACATAAAATTTCTTAATAAAAAATGGGATTTGGTAGAAATTGCTAATATTAGTCGTCTCTTGGCTAAGTTTCAATTTTACATTAAAAAATACTCACATTTAAGTACTCTTTAATCTAACTTTTTATTTTTATTTTTTCTTTAAAAGATGAAGTTGGATCACACACTCTTTATAAGGATGAGTAACTTATTTCTTAGAACAAATCACAAGAATAAAGAGCTTTTAGAAACGTTAATTTGAAGGAGTTTGGGAACTTGAGGAGAGTTTTTTTAGGTTACTTTTGGATTTAAGTTTTAAAAATAGTTTTGCAAATTTCGACGTAAAATAATAAATTCTAACACATTATAAATCAAATGAGAAAGAAAAAAACTGTTACTAATCACTTGAGACTTAATATCACCTGTAGCTATATTTTATGTTTTCTTTTAATTATTGATTTGGTGTGCATATGTGAAGTTGATCTCAAAGTTTACTATGTGGGCATAGAATTGGTTCCTATATCATTTTGACGCTCTTCATATTTGTCTTATTACCAAAACCTATCTCCCTAAATTTTGGGGTGAACTTTAACATTTTCTTAATTTTTCACATCTATTCATACCGTGAAAAGGATGAGAAAAATAGTACGGAGTAAGACGTATAAAATAAAGTAAAATAAATATTAATCTTAATATATATAAAAAAATGAAAAAAATCAAATATTTTTTAGGTAGTGGTGTGTAAAGCTGCCCTGTGCAATCCCATAGAAAACATAAGACAACCTCTGCACCTCATGACTCTGTCTCAAGTTAAAGTTTCAGAAGTACATACGTTTCCGAATTTGCACTTGGTGGATGGCTACCATGGGAAGGGGAAGAGGTTCAGTTTAGGGTCAAAGAGGGACATAGCGCTTGTGAACAACCACTTAGCAGCTCAGCAATTAGAAACCACTTGATTCTGGTTTCTTTAATTTGTGGGGAGTGAAAATTCAAAATTGATTTTTTTTCTTAAAAAAAAAAGTGAAAGTGAATATCCATCTATAAGGACTATATATCTTGTTGGATGCTTCAAAGATGTTCTGTTGCGTTGTGGCAAATTATGTTTATTCCTCCCGTCATGGTCCCATGATTTTTGCTGCACCCAGAATACTTAAGAATATATATATATATATACTTCTGATATTATCTTACACATCTAGTAATATTGACCATGGTATGTTTGGAAATTAACGGTAAAATTACATTTGAGGCAAAAAAAAATTATTAATAGATCAAAATTATGTTTTATTAATGAATTTGTAGTAAAACATGCATTAAATTGTTTAAAATAATAGAGTATATTTTCTTAATAATATAAAAATATTCGTACCGATCGACGAACATTAGATACCCACCAAGAAGGGCTTGAATAGCATGACCCACTAAGAAGTGCTTGAGTGGTGCTTTGCCCAAATTCGAAGACATTCAATTCAAATTTAAGTGCATGAAATTAAGAGTAAATAATCTATGTATCGAGAGTTTTTTTACACTATTATCTAATTATTAATTATCATATATGATTATTTATTAATTTTTATAACAACTATTTCAAAATTTTAGTAATAATTTTTCTTTGATTAACAGTAAAAAAAAAAATTATACTCAAAGTGTATAGAAGTTAGAGTCTAACAAGAATTAGAAGTATGTTGCTTTGAGTTAGGTTAAGTGATATTAAAAATACGAGGTGGAGTCAATCATGTCTTCAACTAACTTGATGGCAAGGCCAAGATATAACAGTTATAGAAAAAAAAAGGCTATTATGCTTAAAAAAAAAAAAAGAAGAATATTACGAAACTGTAAAATAAAGCTCAAACAAAGCAAGTTCAACCACAAACCAGACTTTTAATAAATAACGTATATTTTCTCCAAAAAAAAAAACGTATAGAAACAGAGCGTATGCAATAATATAGTTTTCTGTGAAAAAAAAAAATGTCATAATATAGCTTTTCGGCATCGTAGGTGCACCCACTCCATGACGTAGAATTTGTTTAAATATGCGTTGGATAAAATTGATTTTATAATTTATAATAACGTGATTTTATAAAATTGATTATGGTTTGATTATTACACAACGTGATTTTTATTAGAATAATAGATATTAAAAAAGTAATTTTTAAGATAATATTATTTGAATATCTTGGGTCAAAAAAAATTTTGAATTTATAATTGTTAAAATAAGTTTTTATCCATACTTTTTTTCGACTATAACAACCATGCTTTTTTATAACATTAACTTGTATAGTTTTTAAAATAAATAATACATACATTTTTTATACAATTATTTATAAAAAATTGATTAATTTTTATAATAAATACTTTAAAAATTATATTAAAAAATATTATTTATTTATTTATAATTAGTGAATCTGGGATATTATTTGGCTGGAAATCAAAGATTAATTCAATTTTTTGTTGATTAGTAGAATTAAACTCGTTGGTTAATACTTCTTCCCTCTTCTAATTCTTAAAAAAACTACTTTTTTAAATTTCTCTTAGTTTAGAAAATTTTCATATATATATACACACACATTTTGTGTAAAGTAAAATTTGTGTGCAGATTCTTTCCAAAAAAAATTATGTAAATGGCATATATATAATTTTAAAAATTAAATAAATGAAGACTTTGTGTGTAAATCAGAATATAATTTAAAAGTCTTAAATATGAAAATGCTGGTTAAAAAAATATAGTTAAGAATTATTATATGTGTGAAAAAAAATAGTTATAAGCAAAATAAAATAATTATATGGAGTTTAAATTAATTAAATGAATTAGTGAAAAGTTAGTATTTGGGTTAGTAAGAAATTAACTGGATTAGGCAATCTATTTTTTTGTGCTTAAGGTCAAAGTGGGATAGTTTATCTTGAATTTGTTGATTCTGTTGGTGTTGTTTTTATGTAAAACGATATTATTTAGAAATTTACATCTTTCTTGTGTATATCACAATTTCAGTAATGTTCCAACAATAAATCACTATTGATGAAGTTGTATTTCACAGTGCGGTGGCGATGGTTAAGCGTGAAAAGGGAAATGAGTGAGTGAGAAGTGGGAGGCAAAGAGAGAGTTATTGAGTGAAGATTTTAAAAAATAAATGTATGAATAAACATGGAAAACAACAAGCAACTCCAAGTGAGTGAGATTGAAATTCTTAAATTTTGTTTCAACTGGTTTTGTAAAATACGAGGAACACGTACAGGAAACGTGTAATGGGAGCATCCAATTTGTTTTTGCTCGACAATGGACTTATTGGTATTAAAATGGTGTCAAAAAATTTTGAAGAAGAGGAGAATAATTTAATGGGCTAAAACACTTCAACTTAGGAGCCCAAACTTGTAATATTTAATTTATGCAACAGCAAAATAATAATAATAATAAAAGAAACTGATAAACAAATAATTAAAAAAAAATTACGTGTTTTTAGTTTTTGTTGAAGGTGTATTGAAAGATTAAACATATTGTTTTTATTAAGTATAGATATTAACTAATACAACTTATTGAGTGGTATAATTGAAAATGAAATGTTATATTTTTTAAGATTAAAAGCAAATCTCAATATTAAAAAATGATGTCGCAAAAGAAATATAACACAATTTTGTGTTAGAAAAAAATAAAATTCAATTTAATTATAAAAAGTAACGGTCTTGGGTTACCTTGTTTGGCCTCATTAATATTATTTGAAGAATATGGCACGTCAGAACCAACGTTTTTATTTATCACATTGGCAGCAAACTCACATAGTGAGAGATGAAGAAATGAATGATTAGTGAAAGTGTGAAAGTGTGAAAAAACAATGTTGAGTATTCCGCTGACACAAAATAGCACTCAAACCCAACGGAGTCCACTATTCAGAACATGTTTGTGATTTGTGAACCAATTTTGGTTATTATATTCATTTGAAATGGTAACTAAAGATGCTATCAACAATTAAATAACTCCAACTCCCTGGAGCTTGGACCGAGGGCCTCCACCTCATTCTTTCACCTTCACCATCTACTGTTTCGTCTTGTCTTATTTTCCTATGTAAGATAGAAAGAAAATTAAGAATCAAGCTAATATAAGATTTTTCTTTCTTTAAGAATAAGAGACTATATCCTCTAAAAAAAGAGAGACTATATTAGAACCATTATTGATTATTATGCTTCAATGTTATAAGGACACTCTTACTGAATTTAGTATGTTTAATGAACATCATTCTAAACAAAGATGTACAACACAACACTTCAATTGGGTCGCTAGCAACATCGAGAATAATAGCTTTTAATAGTTTACCTTTTTTTTTAAAGGCAAAAGATTTTAATAATTTACCTTAATACTAGTGTAAGATTAACTTTATATATGTAAACTAGGGAAAGATATGTGTTTGTAGTTAAAAGCATACTTTAAATTATTTTACCTTGTAATTTGTAATTTAGATTAAATTGTGGTTTATGATAAGGTTTAATATTTTGAAATATATTTTTATATATTTATTACAATTTTATTATAATTAGAATGCAATAACAGAATAAATATTTTTATACCATTATGCAATTATCATTTATGATAAGGTTATATTATGTCGTTGATCTAAAGGATTTTTACTTAATGAATATTGATCACATGATTTTATGCTAAATAAATTGTTCCTGCAATGTGTGGATGCATTGTGACTAATTACTATGCTAATATGTCAGGTTGAAGATAATATACGAAAATTAAATTTTATTTATGATATATTGAATTTCATTTAATAAGTTTTGTTATCCCTAAAATAAAAAAAAAATAGAGTTATCCCATTTGAAAAAAATCGGATTGAATTTATTTAAATTTAATATTATTTTCAAACTAAAACGCAATCTTTTTATTCTGGCAATTTTTTTATAGTTAAATCAGATAATTTTTTTATCTCAAAATTAATTTAAATCTAGCCACGAACATCTTACTTGTATGAAGCGAGTAACATCATGCAAAAGCTAACGATTGCATTCCATTTTATAATACATTAAATAATTGGGAGTATGATATAACTATTGAATGGTCTTTATATTATTAATTAATGTATAAAATAATTTATTATTGAATAAAATTTACTTTTAGTTTTTCAACATATACTCATAGGCATATATTAGAAGATTCGTTTTTTTAGAAAAGTATAAGATTTATATATTATTTTAACTTAAATAAAGAGGACTAAGAAATTCTAGAATGGTTATAAGTGGCCAGAAAAAAGTTGTATGAACCAAGTGATGGAAAAGAATATTTTTTAACTTTCACAAAAAAAAAAAAGGAATAATTTTTAACATCATGCAAAAGCCAATGATGCGTTGATTGTATAATTCATCGAATAATTGAGAATATAGAACGATCTTAAAATAAATGTGCCCCCTTAAAATCCACTACAAGGAAAGATTTAATATTGATTTACGCCATCATCAATTTTGACACATTGTTAAGAAATCACGATCATATTGATAATTATTAAAAGCTAAATGTTTATAACTTTCTCTCACCTTCATCCTTCCTTCTTCCTTTTCTTTTTTTAATGATATCGGTAAGCTAAATGACTTAAATGATCCGATACTACAAGATTAGTTAAAAACTGGTTTTTCATTCCAGATTAAATATTTTTTTAACAAAAACAAAGAAAAAGGAAACAGTTAATTATGAAAGGGTACGTCTTCATGCTCAAAGTCTCGATATTTTATTGAGGAATAGAAAAACGAATCAAAAGATACAATATGCTATTTATTGTTTAGAGAAAGGACAACTTTTTCAAAAGAAAGATAAAACAGAATAAAAGAGATCTAAAAAAGGCAGGATTATGGTTGTTAGAGATGGTGATAGCACGGCATGAGGCAAGGATGAGTAATTTTTTTATCAGACAGAATATTACAAAAAAAATAAAATAGACATGTTGTAATTCCAATTTCTCACTCGTCTTTTTGGTGTAAGATGTATATTTTTATTACCATATTATTGGAGATAGGAAAGATTCAAAAAAAAAAAAAAGACTAGAAAGGGTTTTGAAAGTTGGATTTGCGTTAGATCGAAGAGAGGAGTCTAGTTGGTTAAGAGATGAACTATCTATCTTCTATGCATAACCATTTCAGTTTGAATGTATGAGATCACCACCGATCAAAAAATTACCATAGGCATGATGTTTAAAATCCAGAGTAAGTGTGTATGAATTACTTTTAATGAGATCTTTTATTATAGTCATATTTTTTATTCAGAAGACTCGAAATACACATTTTATTTAAGAAAATTCAATCAAGTATCATTCAGGTAAATGATTTATTAGTATATTAACATAAATTTAAGTATATTATAAGTATTATTTAAGTTACAGATAATGCAAATATTTATAAACTTTTTTGAGTCCATAAACTTTTACCTAAAGAAATTACAATTTAATTAGCATCTGGAGTTCAAGTTCTTAATGTACATGTTAAACACTCTTAGAGAAGTGGAGGGTTTAACTTGTTGAAAATATGCTTGATATCTTTAGTTTTTAGAAAGTAATAATTTAGTTTATCTTTTAAGAATTTATTATTTGTTTCAAATCTTTGAAATATTGTTTAAATTAAAAAAAATTATCTTATCTTTGAGATGTTTGTTAGATTTAAAGGTATTATATGTAAATAATAAGGGGTTTATTCCTTTTTGAAGATAGTATGTTAGGTTTATCAATAAATGCCCGAGATAAAAAAAATCGTCAACCTGAAGATGAAGATGATATGAAAAAGAGTTTATAAATTTGTAATGAATATGATATGAAAAAAGTTACAATGAAGATGATGAACTAAAAAATATATTTGATGTCTAAGGATTTGTAAGCTTTTCATAAAAACTCATGATGAAGATGATGAACAAGAATTTACATGTTTGTCCCTATAAATTTGTAATGATCATGAAATATTATGCATCTCTTCCACATTTCATTATTTTACAAATATATCTCTGCCCACGAAATCAAGAAATAACCCATCATTACTATCCATAACGATCATTATATCTGATTGTCTTTCTCTAGAAAATACTAATTGTTTTTATTAAAAAAATGAGTTATATACCCCTACCCCGAATTTTAAAACGGTGTATGCGAATTAAAGAGTAAATTTTTGTTTTTGTCTTTACAAAGATACTAGCCGTGGATGACAAAATAAAGATTAACTTATAATTTTAATCTTTTAAAACATATAATATTGATAAATTAATTTTTGAAAGGAAAAAAAAGAGAAGCTAAATAAGTAGTTGAAAGTGTAACATGTGAATTCCATGGATCTAACATTTTAAAAAATGTTTGATTTAAGTAATAATATTAGTTAGGAATTAAAATAAATTTTAAAAAACTAATATGATAGAGTTTTAAATTTTGAAAATGGTGGTTTTAGTTTTTGTCTCTAAAATAAGATTTGGCACATGGTGAGAGTGGAGTGGAAACATAAAAACCTAAGAAGTAACGCCAGTCGCCTTCAACAACAATTTTGTCCCAATATTAAATACACAGCGTAGTATCAGCACTCAGCAGTTCAAGTAATACTAAACTAAAACTCAACAGAAAAGTGTTTCATTTGTTTCTCCCAAGTCAGAACACAACACAACACAACTAAACAACAATGTCGATCGCTTTTTCCTTCTTCACTCCACTCTCTTCCAAATCCGTTCCATCCTTTTCCCTCTCTACCCCTTCTCTCTGTTTTCGCCTCACTCCCCTCCGCCGCCCCACCGATCGCTTTTACCCTCTCTGCTCCTCCGCCGGAGGACCTGGCGGCGGATCCTTCGGAGGCCACGGCGGTCCCGGACACGGAGGACATGGTGGCGGCGGCGGCGGCGGCGGTCACGACAACGACGACAATGAGAGAAAGAACGAGGCTTTATTGGTGGTGGCGGAGGCGGGGAGGTCGTTGGAGAGCGTGCCGGCGGACCTGGCGGCGGCGATAAAGGACGGCAAGATTCCGGCGTCGGTGGTGAGTCGCTTTCTCGAATTGGAGAAGTCTCCGTTCTTCCGGTGGCTGCTTCAGTTCACTGGGTTCAGGGAGCGTCTTCTCGCTGATGATCTCTTCCTCGCAAAGGTTGCTATGGAATGCGGCGTTGGCGTCTTCACCAAGGTTTCTCTTCTCTCTCTTCATTCACACTTTATAATATAATTTGCCATCTAAATACATGGTGTTCCATTCTCTCGTGTTTAGACTGCTGCTGAGTACGAAAAAAGAAGAGAAAACTTTTTCAATGAGCTCGAAATTGTCTTCGCTGATGTGGTACTAATTTTCTTTCTCAATAGTTTCTTGTGTGTTGTATTGCACTTTGTATATGCTACATTCAAGAAAAAAAAAATGTTGGTTTATGTGAAATTTCTGTTGGAGTTAATGGTGTAACCTTCCCTTTTACACATATTGTTTCCCTAGGCTATGGCCATAATTGCAGATTTCATGTTGGTTTATCTTCCTGCTCCTACCGTAGCGCTTAGACCGCCACTTGCACTCACTGCAGGGCCTATTGCTAAGTTTTTCCATGGCTGCCCGGATAATGCATTTCAGGTTTTTATATATACGCCCCATAGGTTTTGATTACTTTCATAATTTTTGCGACTATATTTAGTTATTGCATTCTTAATTTCCTTCAACAGGTTGCACTATCTGGAGCATCATATTCCTTGATACAGAGGGTTGGTGCTATTGTGGTATGTACTACAATTTGGTAACTTCTGTCTTATTTATCTTTCAATTTGAATCCAATTTTGCGCCTGTAGTTTCCTGTGACTAATTGTGGCATATAATGTGGTTACCTTCCACAGCGTAATGGGGCTAAGCTTTTTGCAGTTGGAACTGCTTCATCCCTGGTTAGTTCTCGTCTTCCTTGGAATTTTTTCTTGTGTTTTTCTGGTTTAATATTTTTTTGTTTTCAAGTTTTTGACATCACTTGACCTTCTCTTCCCCATAACCTATATGAGTATTTCTGAATTTTTATTCATTAATCATCACAATAATTAAGGAGACTCATGATTTGCCAATTGAGTTGACTGATCACCAATGCAGTCTTCTTGTTTACCTTCCAACAAATCTTGAGAGTTGGATAAAGAGTTTTAGCCTTCACGTTTACCTTCAAATAATGGGCATGATCCTAGTCAGAGCTAGCACTGCAGAAATTCTAGTATGAAAGAGTTATTTTTAATGTTTCTCATAGGCATGGTGAATGGCTTTTTTTTTTTTTGGCTTTCACAAGGAGTGTCCCCCACCGAGCATAGGGCTTAGGGTACATGAGGCAAAGGGTTGATCCCTTCTTACTAGGTTTGCTCCATTCTCAAGGGCTGAGAATCAAACAAACTTTTACCACTCATGATAACACGGGTGCTATTTGAATTTACTTTTACTAGTTTT
This sequence comes from Glycine max, assembly GCF_000004515.6. Taxonomy (NCBI): domain Eukaryota; kingdom Viridiplantae; phylum Streptophyta; class Magnoliopsida; order Fabales; family Fabaceae; genus Glycine; species Glycine max. The sequence goes on from NC_038248.2 coordinate 1,405,156, forward strand.
TTTTTGTATAATTTTAAGTTTTATGCACCTGGGTCTATAAGCTCAGTTTGTCTATGCATTGCTAGTGTTAATACTGATCCTTGTGCTTGTTTTGAACTTATCTTTCACTCCTTAGGTGTGCAGGATGGGACTGATTTGGCATAATACATTCAACTATTACAATCAACTGCTTTTGTACATGTTCTTCAAATATGAATTTGAAACTGTTGATAAACTAGTTCTTAAGAATGAGATTGTGAATGGCCTAAATTTTTTTTTGAAGGATCTATGTCGTATATCACAACCTTTTCTTTTAATAAATAATCCTACCAATTGTTCTTTGCCTTCACTGTTTTACATGTGACTGGAATTAAATGACCTCAGACACTGGCATATACTGCATTTTGTATTCCTTCAGGTTGGGACAGCTATGACAAATGCCTTCATTAATGCAAAGAAGGCAGTTAACAAGACTTCTGAAGGGGAAATTGAGAATGTTCCCATATTGTCAACCAGTGCTGCTTATGGTGTCTATATGGCAGTTTCTAGCAACCTCAGGTAAAAGGGATGATGTAACTATGGATGCATCTTAACAATTGTAAAATAGAATCTACAGATGATTTGAGGATGTCGCTTTTGCTTCAAATTCCCTCATGCCTTTATGCATCTGGGTTTTCCACTAATTAAATGTTATACATTTTATGGTTATTCTAACTTTTAGTAAAGGCTATTTCACTACTTGTTATATAAATATTGCCTACTATAGGAACCATTGAGAAATCAACGTGAAATAAATATCATCAATATGATTATGATGTGAGTGCTACCCACCCATAGTTAAGTAATTTACGTCAGGTGCTTGTCATTGTTTATAATGGTTAACTCATTGTCATCTGATTATGGACAAGCATCTCAGTATATCATGATGAATTGCTTGGAGAGAAAGGACACACTTTCTTTTTTAAAATGTTTATTATGTGATAAACAACTAAAGCTACTGGAAAAGTCAAACAGATGTTACAAAATGCAAGTTATTGTAGATGGTATTTGCACATTTTTAAAATGTTTATTATGTGATATTTGTTGCATAATTTTCTAAAGAAAAATCATGATTTATGAACTGTTATCTTTTGCCATGTGAAGTATGTTATTAATATTATTACTTTTACCACATTGAAAAATGCTCTAGCCTGTTCATGTCTCCAGCAACTGTATATCCATTGTTGTTTATAATCTTTAGTTCTTTACTAAGAATCTGATTTTGCTGACAGGTATCAAGTACTTGCTGGAATTATTGAACAGAGGCTTTTGGAACCTTTGCTGCACCAGCACAAACTTATCCTTAGTGCACTTTGTTTTGCTGTGCGGACTGGCAATACATATTTGGGTTCATTATTGTAAGAAATTTCATGCCTTTTATGATTACTTCTAAAGGGAGCTTTACTTGTTGCCAGTGGTTCATTTTCTCTATTTTTTTCCTTGGCAGGTGGGTGGATTATGCTCGTTTTGTAGGGGTTCAATAGGCCCAAGACCAAGATTACTACATGACTCTGATCTTTCTCTATTGACAACATTTTTCTCAACATGTTCATTTGTTTTAGTAGATCTTTACAAAAGCTATTTATTTTCTGCAGAGGTTTGGTTGTAGGACTATCTCAATAGGTTTTCGTTCTCTATTTTTATTTGCTCATTGCTGAGCACTCCGTATTCTTGTTTTTCTCACAAGTTTCCCCATTCAATTGTGCAATGAGGATGTGGAAATAATTTATTTGTTGTTATCAGGACATAATGTGACACTCGGTGAACAGATTCATAACTTTTCTTTTAGGATAAACAGATTCATAACCCGAAATTTGATGGGTTTTTTTTTTTTTATAAAAAATTGTTATGCAAGGGGTGGGTTAAGGTTTCAAAGATTAAAAAATGAATTTTAATTTCAATAAGTCTCTTTTATATAATTGTTTTTTTTTTTATAAATAAGATACTAACGTGTAACGTGGAGTACAATAAGACATTAATCAACCACATGGAGTGCCCGAGCAAGAAACTGTATGCAATTAATGCAGCAACATCTGAAGGGGTCTTTGTAAGAATAATATAAAGTGAGTCTGAAGAGTGGCAGATTCGCAGTATACTTCAGATGAGGAAAATTCTCATTCAATGGATGTAACAAGAACACTTGGCCATATTATTTACAAAGGCGCTATTGAAAGTTTTCATGTATCTCTAGAATATATAATGCCTAAAATGTTTGCAATTTTTGTTTTACTCAATATATTTTTCTAAATTTCAAATCATATCTATGAAATTCTAAAAGTAGATATTTCAAGTAGTTTTAAATCGTTTTATTTTTTTATCGGCAAATATTAATTTTGTTAAAAAGAGAAATTAAACCCACAACATTCTCCTTCTCTTTTTCCTTAATCATCTAACCCACCTTATATTTTTTTTAAATAACTTTAGTTATATTGTTAATCCAAGTAATACTAACTTTTCAAAACTCAGAAAATGGAAAAAATCTTTAGTTAAGATTATGTTTTGACAAGAATTTAATATTTTTTGGTGTTTTTGTTTTAAATGATAGTTTTTTTAATAAGTAGTTGTAAGACAAAAAAAATGAATTAAGCTTTTCCAATAAATTAAAATTAACTTTATCTACTAAACTTTTGTAAACTTTATATTGACAATTGACATGATTAAAGTTAGTTTTGAATATTTGTTATCTTAAAAGATGAAATAAAAAAAAAATCAAAATGTGATTATAGAACTTTTTAAAACATCGTTATACCTATTAAAATACTAAATAATAAAGTGTTTTAAATTATTTGTTTGTCACCAAAACTTGTGGAAAAGTAAAAACCATCATTGAGAAATACATTCATAATTATTCATTACTATTAAAAGGTACATTTATATTGAAATGATCTAAAGTATGATCCATATTCATCTCTTTCTCAAGAGGAGAGTATACATTCTAAAATAAGAGAGAGGAATAGGGTGTAGAGGAGTATAATTTACTCTAATAATTATAACTACATGTGACTATTGATAAAGGAATAAAATTACACTAGATTTTTTCTGTAACAAGTCGCTATTATCTTGATAAATGACTAACCAGTTTGCAACTAAAGTTTACTAAGAAAGAAGTCATGTTTCCCGGGGGCCATCAAATGATTGTGTCTTTCTCAAATTCCAATGGAGGCCCTCATGAATACTGCGCAAGAAGTCATTAGTAGAATCATCCAAACAAGCCGTAGGAACAGGCCATGGAGCCATGCTGCACACAAGTGCATCTCCAGGTGCTAACTGCTTCCTGTCCTTGCCATCAAATGATGCCCATGCAGGGCTTCTGCTGTTGAATGGCACTTGCACCCTCAAAGTCACATGCTCTGGAAATATCAATGGCCTAAAAGATAGCGAATGTGGGCAAATTGGAGTGAATAAAATACCTGGAACCTGCAGCAGATTGAAGACTCAGTTTCAGACTGTAAAATGAAATCAATTAATAGCTTTCCATGACACTTGAACAAAATATAGCAGACTTAAGTTAAAGAACAAGAATAAGAAACTATTCATCAAAATACCTGCGGATGGACCATTGATCCTCCAGCTGCTAAAGAATATGCTGTACTGCCAGATGTAGTAGATAAGATTAATCCATCCCCTTGCACACACGTGACAAAGGAGTTGTCACAGTAACATTCTAAATTTGTGAGGAAAGAAGATATTCCACGGTCAATTGTAACCTCATTTAGAACAAGGATAGGTTCTTCAGTTTCATATTCATTTTTAGCTGCATCTCGTATAACATGACATTGCAAACGATGCCGTAATGTGATGCTAATGGGGCCCTTTAAGATTGATTCTAGGCATTCTTTGTATTGTTCGCTATCTGAAGGATGGTTAAGTTCAGCTTCCAATTAGAAATGAAATAGATATTATAATATAAGATAATATACATGAGCACAGGTTGGAGGATACAGAAAGGGGTCATAAAGCCAAGAGACCCTAAAGAAAAGGGGACAATAGGAGGCACTGGCCCTTTGAACATTGAAGCTGCCTGCACATTTAGTACATGATAATTACTAATAAATGCCACAAAGCAAACCAATATACAATATATAATAGGATAGGTAAAGTAAAACCAAGTATTATAATAGATCTAATTACTAAATTGGAGATAGCCCATCCTTAGTCTAACAACCATCATATTCTTAGAAATCCAAGTTACAAAAAGAAAAAAATAATGAAAATCCAAGATCAGTATGGCTAATTAAATGAAATTTAAACTCTTAAAATGAAAAACTTTTTTTAGTGATTTATTAGTTTGAATGAGTAGAGTTATAAGTACAATTTGATACATTATGTATATGCATGATTCAGACTTACCTCAACATGATATCTCTCCCTCAAAACTATCTCAATGCATAGAATCATTAACAATAAAGTATCTAGCAACATATTCTAATAATAATATAAAAAAAATCAGCAATTCAACTTCAGGCATCAGTGGTATGGATAAAATTACTGGAAAACTGATAGTTTTGTAGTGTGCCAATTTCTCTCTTATTCCCAATACCTGTTGGTTAAATTTTATGCAAATAATTTTATGGCTTCTAACCATATTTTATGTGACGAAGTTGACAGGTTTCACTTTGAAAAATGAACCTTTACTAGATTTGGATCAGAAATAGTTTCTTCAAAGACTTTATCAAGGAAATACCCAGTTCCATTGTATAACAGAAAGCTAGACTGCTTTCTTACAATAGAAAATTAATTTATATTGATTTCACATACCCATAGGACAGTGCCATCTCCACCAAGAGTTACCACGAGGTCAACTTTAGTGTGTAGTCTCAAAAGTTCCTTATCTACAAAAAAAAGTTGTTCATAAATAGTTATAATTTTGAGAAAAATAAAAGTATGCAACCAATATAACCAAATACTTGATTAAAAAGATAATACAAGATATTGCGTCAAGTGATATTCGTCATCTTAATTCAAACAAGGAGGCTGTAATACAATAAAAAGAACACAATTTTTTTAATCTAAATCATAGTATTTGCTTTAAGAAAATGATTGATTAGGGTCCATCATTTCTGAGCTAAACTCTAATGATCTTGGCATTATGTTTTGCCAAAAATAAAAATGCATCATTTTAAGTAATACAGTATTTTTTGGTGCACACCAACGGTAAGTAATGCTGCTGATAAAAAAAAAGGTAAGTAATGCAATATTTGAATGCTGACTTACTGAAATAGCAAGTAAACATTTTAATACTAATAGAAGGCATGGCATAAATAACTTGACTACTAGGTTTCATTTGGGCTCACAATAACCTTCAGGAAAATGCTTTATATATATATCTGTTATTGCAATAGAATGAATATATAAGACATATAATTTAACTAATCAAAGACACTCAAAAAGTTTTGGAAAGCAACAAGGAACAGTAAACAAAAGAATAATAGAGAGAAGACCAAGGCAAGAAACTTACATAATAGAGAATTAATTTGGTCTTAGACTTGTGTGGTTAACCATAAAGCCTATGTATCTAGTTCTAGTGTGAGCTTTGATGAAAATAAAAGGAAACAAAACTACCTGCACATGGTCTAAATGATTTAGAAAAAGCCTGTGATAGGGTTCCATGAGAAACTTTGTGTCTTGCGGAAGGGTTTAGAAAAGGAACTCATATCAGAATATAAAAAGGATATGATGGATTAAATGACTAGGTTTGGACCAAAGGTAGCATATTGGGAACAAACAAAAGCTATTGCTTTAATGCATGCTTTTTACAAATGAGCAAAATCCAAGTTAATGAGTTGATAGAAGAAGTAAATACATAATTTGGCCCTCCGATTTCCTTATCTTCACACAAGTTTTCCATACATAAGGTAGCATACATAAGCAAGTTGCACTCTCAAATGCAATGAATCCACAAAAAAAGCATTAGAAAAATCCATAACAATGCCTCCAAAGATAACCTTAGGGTACAAGCTGTGCAATTTTGTGAATCAATTTATGAATTTAATTGCTTACCATCATTCCAAGTTTCTACAAAGTTAAAGTGTGATGATTCTGTTAAAAGTTCAACCCTGACGTGTGGTTCCACATAGATGTGTAGATTCTTTTGCTGGCTCAACCATCTGGAAGTGAAAAAAAAGAAGCACGCAGCACCATTTAAACAAGGTTTGGCATGAGTTGAAAAGGTAAAATCAAAATGAAAATTTCGGTGTTATATAACCTGTTATTCATTTATACCAAAGACAAATACATGTAGGAATAAAAAGGCAGAGGATAAATGTAAATAGTACATAATGAGAAGTGGAGTTAAACTTAAAACTTGAAAAGAAACAATCTTCACTTGCCACATCAAACTCATAAAAAAGAATTGCAAAGTCAGGTTAACTTTAATTTTTGCATGAATCTAGTGAGAGGTGATAGGATTGAATCTTGACCGGTCCATTATGATTGAATGATAAAGACTAGTTCCTCTCACACTCTCGTTTGCATGTGTAAGAGTAAAAAGCTCCTCTGTAATAACCAGAGACCTCTAAGTTTTCCCAATAACTGCTAAGAAAGAAAGAATGAAAGACACTATGAGATAGCATGTTTCCATAAAATGTAAAATGAGTTTTGAGCTCTATGATCAAAATTCTATTCTTTAGCAACACATTCCATACTTTTGTGAAGAGTTGAAAACTCAAATTAGTGCCAAATTAAAGAAAACCTGACTTTGGGAGATCTAAAAGTGAAAACAAACAATAGATTAAAATTCATACCTAATCATTTCAGCACACAGAATTTGAACTGAAACTGAATTTGGTTTGGTCAATATGAGCACTGTCTGTGGGCATGACTCCCACTTCAAAGAGATCTGAAATAAATATAACTTCTCAATTAGACAATATACAAGTATAACTATCGAAAATTTAGTACTAGCATGAGGACAAACTTTAAAGAAAAAGACAAACAAGCTTGTCGATCCTAAGAGTAATAAAATCAAATCGCTCACAACAACAGAAGAGACACCTGCTTACTACTGCGCTCTGCAGTGGTTATATTTCCCCTTTCAAAAGAGACAATGTCGTGTTTGTACTGATCACTTTGATCACCTTTGCTGAACCATGAGAGTTTAAATGAAGCCTGTCTCGATAATAAAGAAAATAATTAAAATCAATTTGCTTAAGTAGGAGTAAATCAGAGTATATACATTGCAATTTTAGCAATAGAAAAGAGGAATATGTCTTTGAAGTAAAAATGGTAGAAGATGTCTTACCACAGATTTCTAAGTTCAAATACATGGGATCAATAATACAAGATGATGGAAAAATTAATGAAGATGTCACGCAAAGGATACAAGCGGGATGGATAAAATAGAGAAAGGAGTCAAGGGTTATTTGTAATCGCAAAGTCCCTACCAAAATCAGGCAAGTTTTATCGTACTACTATACGTTTGACTATACTATATGGCAGTGAATATTGTTGAGCTTTAAAGGAACAACATGAGAAAAAGGTGGGTGTAGCATAAATGAGAATAGTAATATGGATGTGCGGCCACACAAAAAGGGATAGAAAAAAGAATGGTTATAACAAGAAAAGATTGACATAACACTGATTGAGGAAAAGATGAAAATCGATTGAGGTGGTTTGGACACGTATAAAGAAGGGCATGAGAAGCATCACTGAGAAGAACAGATGACATGGTTACTAGTCCAGTAAAAAGGAGGAAATAGCGACCAAGAAATATTTTGGAGGAAGTTGTCTATATTTCATGGTAAATAATATTCCGTAAGCTTCGGTTTTTGACAAAGCCGAATGATTTTGTGTGATCCATGTACCCTACCTCACCCTATGGAATAAGGCATTATTATTGTTGGTTTTGTTTAGTTAAGGTTGAATTTGTAATTTTCGCATTATTAATATACGCAACAAAAATAGAAAATTCATTAAAACAAGTGGTGATAATACTAGCACAGTGTCATAGGAAAATATTTACAAAAAATTCAATAGTAATTTTCATAATTTTGTACCAGTAATAACATTACTAGTCAGTAATTTTCCTAGTTGTCATTTGAATGTAATGGCATAAGGCTCAACAGCTTGTGCTGTTCTGAAGAGTCATAATCTATTCAGCCTTATGGATGCTTAAACATGAGAAACATCAACAAAATGGCTACACAAACACATTTACACAGAGACACAAACATTTCAAAGTATCAAATATCAATAGGAACCCAACTGTGACAGGATAATCAAAGCATAATAGCCCAATTTGCTTCAAGCGGGGATTTAAAAAAACACCTTTTTGACCATCTTGGAATCAGAACCAGGTGTTCCATCCCTAAGAACTTCATGGGAGCAAATACCATTCCTTGAACAACATTTCTCAGACTGTCCATTAGCTTCATTACATAAAACAGGTTGTTTGGCAGGGTTATTTGTCCTCACATCCTCATGTTCAGCCTGATGCTCTATACATGATTTCTCTGTAATAAAAATGAGCAGCGAACAGAAATTATAAGGTTGAGATATAGACAGAACATAACATAGCAGTTGAGATGGAAAGCATTTAATAAGCAAGAGTATGATACAGGCCATGTGGTAACACAAATCTGGAAGTAAAAAAAAATCAGAAAATTCCAGCATTCAATTTATGCTTCAATCACTATATCTGCAAGAAGTTTTCAATATTACCAGTGGACCTTCCTAGATATTAGAAAATTAGAAGGTACATATTAACATCCAAAACATTTAATGGTTTACTTTATCTTAAGGACAGGATTGAGACCATCAAAATAATTAGGGGTATGCTGTTTTCAATAATGGAAATGGAAATTCTGAAATACAATATCATGTCAAGTGAGCATGAATACATAGTGAATTCAAGGGAAAACCAAGACGCTCAGAAAATGTGATGAACAAAAGCAACTCCTTGTTCAAAGGAAGTGAAAGACTTCAATCGTCAGAAATATATAAGAACAAAAAATGAAGCCAGAAAAGTACTCTCATTTGAGAGAGTAAGAGTAGACTTCAAAACAACATAGCACAACTATAAGAACATGAATTCCAATCACTAACAGACAAAGTTGCATTGCATTAACAAATGCTTAAGACAACAATTTTGGATGAGAAGGGTAGGAACAAAGAGTGAAAAAAGTGACAGACATTGATAAAAGAACAGAAGCAATCAAAAGAAATAAACTGTTCATCAATCTACACGTATACAAAGAGCATGATTACAGTTAAGTCAAAAACAGATGAAAAAGCTTCTTTTTCTTATGCAATATCAACAGTTGAAGAATGGAAAATATAAATAAAGAATGTGCATCTTGTAGTTATTCAATTATTCGAACCTGCATGTTCAAACTTCAGATTCCGATCCCTCTCCAACTCATATTTACGTTTCCATTCAGCAGCCTCAGCTTGAGCAGAAGCTTTCCCTTCGGCAACTAGCCTGAGAGCCTTCGCAACAGCTAGAAGGAGTTCAAGATAAAATAAGGACAAAGATCATTGTATGAAGATCATGTCTTGTTGCAGTTGATATTAATAATTTGAACAAAAATATGATCATACTTCTTAAAGCTTCAGAGAACTCAATAAGATGGTCATCCGACCCCTGGACTGGAGATTGAAGAAGCTCTTGCACCACTTTCTCGGGGAAGAGAGAAAAGGAATTGACAAAACCATTCTCAGCCTGTGAACATGGCATACTAGTATTTCCCTGTTGAATAAAGGAAATCAGACAACAAGAAATACACTTATCACTGATACTGATATATGTGAAACTGCTGCCCTGTGAAGCAGTGGATACATTGGGACTTTGTTTGTCCTTTGTTTTAAAAGCATGATTGGATGAACATATGAATGACTAATAGATATTCATTTTAGCAGATATATCCTCTATGGCTCTATGTCAAAGAGATACGAAGGTAGAACAAACTGAGATGAAGTATAGTGGTTTACAATCAATCCCACCTAACAATTCAGAAATTTTGTTCATACAAGCAATCCTACTGGATGTTGATCCTACAACTAATGAGGGAATCAAGGTCAACTTTAACTGTAAGTCATTTTTGGGCATCCTCATTTTTCTCTTCGGGTTGAATTTTACTAGTATGAATAACTGTGGTCAATTGCAACAGTGAAGTAAACTGTTCCCAAACTCCCAAATTCCAGGAGCACAAATCCAAACCTCAAAATGGGACATGAAGTGACCATCCTAATGAACAAAGCCTTTTGGTAAAGAAAAAACCCTAGCAATAAAAAAAACACATGAACCCAACCAACCAACCAACAATTAAGATCAAATTTAAGCTGAAATTAAGAAGGAGATGATCAAAATATGGAAGATGGGAATATAATTACCGAGGAATTGAGCTTGCTTGGAGCCATAAAAGAGAGTGAAGAAGAGGAAGATGAAAAATGAAATTGGATCCCTTTGTGGTTGAGCCTTCTCTTCTGGTTCTGCTCCTATACAATAAAAAAAGTATTTGAAGAATTTTGACCATCTTACATATATACAGGTAGCGTAAAGCACATGCTGTGGATTAAAGATTTCGTTTGTAGTATTGTTTAATTTCGAATTTGGAACAACCCAGTGAATGCAGGAATATAGTGCAGTCATGTGTAATTAGCTTGTTCTTTCAAATTAAGAAGAAATATTAATTTAATTTCTTAAAGTTAATAGTATAATCAATCCATTTAATTTTTTCAATATTGTGAAAAAAAATTAATTGATTCGTCTATCATCACGTTTTGATTTAGTCTTCTTCACTCCCCCCAAAAAATGATTTAATCATTACCACTATAGTATATCTGATGATGAATATATTTGAGACTAAATTAAAGTGAGGTCGTTAGAAATAATACTGTAATTAAATTTATATACTTAATATTAAGAATTGAATTGATGAATAAGGTCAAGGACTTCAAAGCATGATTATGTAAAAGTAAATATTAAATTTTCTTTCAAAAAAATATATATTAAATTTACTTTTCTACAATATCAAAATTTTAAATACTAAACTAATGTTTTATTGGTATCAATGATTTCAGTTTCAGAAGGAAAAAAATTGTATAAATAACATAAAAATTATATTGTTAACCAAATAAAAGTTATTATTAATATAACTTCTAAATATTTAATATAAAAATAAATAAATTTATTTTAAAAAAATTATTATATATGACCGTTTATAATTAGGTGATTATATAAATGCATACAGTATTTAATATTTTATTTTATCATCAAAGTTCCAAGATTGTAAGAAATCTATTTTTTAATCTACTCATATATTATAAATCTAAATCATCAAAAGAAAAATATTCACACACAAAAAACGTAAAAATCACAAAAGAAAAATAAAATTTTATTTATTTTTAAATATATTTTCATTTTGAATTTAATTTAGATGCACTTTTAACATAAAAATTGTATTGTTAAACAATTAAAAGTTATTATTAATACAACTTCTAAAATTTTAATATAAAAATAAATAAATGTATTTTAAAAATATATTATATATGACCGTTTATGATTAGGTGATTATATAAATGTATACAGTATTTAATATTTTATTTTATCATCAAAGTTTGATTGTAAGAAATCTATTTTTTTAATCTACTCATATATTACAAATCTAAATAATCACATTGAATGACAACATTTTAGGAGCAATTCTCAACATTTTAGGAGAAATTAATTTATATATTATTTTTAGGAATTTTTCTTATTAGATGAAAGTATTTTTAACAACTATTATCGCTTTTATTGAACCACTTGTCCTGCCTTGATATCATAGGTTGAACATTTATTTTTATACTTCTTTTAAATATAATTCTTAATTTTCATTTCAAGTTTGATTTGATTTAATAACTAGTATAAAAAAATATTTTTAAATTAAATACGATTTTGATTCTCCAAAACCCATATTGACTTTAGTCTTAAAAAAATAGTATCATTTTATTTGGTCTCTATATTTTTTCTTTGAGTCCTTTATTTAGTTTCATTAATTTTTTTTTTTTAAAGTTTACAGCAATACCTCTTCCAATGTTTACATTTTCATTTCTAACATTAGAATTTGTTGTGACTGCAAGAATAGAAAAAAAAGATATTACAACTCATATAACCTTTGTAGTTGTTGGTAAAACCTCTTTATGTGAACAAATATAGGCAGTAGGTGCATTGACCATATAACAGTTTCAACAGGTGCATTGATTGTAATGGTGTGAATCTGAGTCACATTGTCTAAAACAAGTGAAGATGGTAACTTACATTAAATTGAAAAAAATAGAGTTAAATAAATTATTTTAAAGGAAAATTTTAAAAATTTCAAGGATCAAATATAATCAAATTATTTTTAAAGGAGCAAAACTAATATCGATCTTTGAAGGAATAAAATCATATTTAACCCAACTTTTTCCAGTATCTCAATCATTGTACTTTTATATTTGTCCATAAATTTGATTTTTTAACTGTTTATGTCGTTCAATCTATTATTAATTTTCATCTTAATTTTTAAATTGAATTTTAGTATTTTATTACAAGAAATTATTGATTGTCGAAAATAACTTTATACCACAATATACATTGTTTATATTTATTCTAAAATTCTATTTATATGTTTAGAAATGTTTATTGGTTATAATTTTTAATTATAATTAATTTATATATTAAAAAAATATTTATTATTATAAATCATTTTAAAAACACCATTCTTAAAAACGTCATTCATGAGAATCTTGTATAGTGAATGAAATTTAATACCCTGAAATAAACATTACATAACTTTAAGAATATCATTATTTTTAAGGTAGGAATATCATTCTTAAAAACATCATTCATGAGAATTTGGTACAATGAATGGAAAATCATTCCCCAACTAAACATAAAATAATCTCAACAATATCTTTCCAAAAAATAATATAGTTCCATAAATGAAAATTTTCCCCATAACAATCGTAGTTTAAGTTATAAATTTATGAATGAATAATGCATGTGTATATTTTTTTTGATATTATCATATGATCACAAATTTTAATGTATAATTAATTTATTGAATTTTATTATAATTATCTTAAAAACCATATTTCTGATTGTTGGATACTGTAATTTTTTTACGCCAATAATAAAAAGAAATTAAAATATTGTTTAATTTTATATGTATTATGAATGATTTTTCCTGTCTACTTTGTCTTTTTTTTCTTTCTAATAAGGCATATTAAGAAAGAAATAAATAAATAATACATTATCATCTGCCATCAAACAGTATATTCTGCTACTTAATATGATGCCTCATAACTTTATATAATTTATGAATAAATTAAAAAAGATCATAATCTAAGAAAACTAAGAAGAACTGAATACTGCACGCGCAATTTTTTTTTTTTTAAAATCAAGCATATTATTAAAATTAACATTGTAAAAAAAAATCCACACTACCATTAAATCATAATAAAAGTTATTATGTATAATATTATCTCAAACAAAAATTATGAAGTACAGTAGTTTTTTGTATGTGATTAAATGAAACTCTAAAATTATTTAAGATATATAGACATTGAATTCTTTTTCTTTTATATTGGCATCTTGACTTTGTCTCTTACTTTTGAAAGAAGAAAAAAGTGGCCGGTACGCGCAAACGCAATCCACGATGAAGTCAATCAAAGCAAAGCAAGTACCTACCAACTACCCGCGCACGCCACAACCAAATCAAACCAAGTAGGAATGTGTTTATTTTATTTTTTGGTAGTTGGTGTTAAATAAACAAATCTTCAATTAATATTATTTTTTCTTAAAAAACTTGTTTGCTTGGTCGACTTAACAATTACTAACATATTAATGAACTCAAACAACTAGATGGTGGAATAAGTGGGGGAAAATTCCACGTACCAGTACCACAGATACGTATACCTATATATGAGTACGTTGGGAAAATTAAGCCTTTAATAAATAAACGTTTCCTGTTATAACTTCTCTCAATCTTTCCATCAAAAAATTGTTAGTTTGTGGCAAAATATAAAGTTGCATGACCATAAATATGAGCTCGGTAATCACCCAATGGGTGAGCAAAAACAAGGATGATGGGTTGATTATTTAGCACACTTAACCTGTGAATTCTTTATGCTCGAATATTTCTAAATTATCCTACTTTGAACGTTAAGTATTGAATGCCTTTTTCTTTTTTAAGACATTAAATATTTTACTTTTTATTTAATACTTTCTTAATTATAAAGTAGTAGTAGAGGAAATTGTAAAGAAAAAAAAACTAATATGATTAAATTAGTTTATACATAAGTCAAAAATTAAATTTTGGAGAAATTAGTATGAGAGAGATTCTACTAACAATAAGCTATTTTTAACTTACGGATAAGTTTTTTTTCTTCTTCTTCTTCTTATTTTTTCACTTTAAAATATTAATCAAAGTTCTATAGTTAAGTATTTATAACATTTTATTACCAATGTATAAAATGGAAAAATTATTCAATTTATATTTTAATAGTAAATATTAAATTAGATTTTAGTATGTAACGAAAAAATACTTGAGTTATTTTAATTTTTGAAAAAACTTCCAATAATGACAATAATTACAAGTATTACAATAATATTTTGAAAATAATGCATGTATTTTAAAGAAAAAAATACATTTTTAAATAATTAATATTTTTATTGAAATATGATTGTTTTTTTGATCTATACTTCTTGAAATATTTTTATTTTAAAAAATAAATCAAAATTTTCAATATTATAATGCTTAGTAGAGCTTCAAATCTTTTTAATATCAATACAACATTCTTTTCGATCAATCTTATTTCAAAGTCTTCGATTGTTCAATTAATACAATTTTAAAATTATAGTCTTAGTAATAAAAGTAATAACAGACACATAAAAAAAAATACATGTTTTATAAATATGAAAAAATTAGGTCATAAATGATTTTGAGCATAAGATAATTGTAATATTCCGAACAAATCATACCAGAATAAAAAAAATTCAGAAGTTGTATAAATATAAGATTACACAGTTAATAACGACTTAAAAAAATTAATTGATATTATTTATATCAATAAAATGTATATACTTTTTGGTAGTCAATCATTTAACAATTTCAAAATCAAACATGCTTGACTTAAAATAATTATGAAGTAAATAACCTTTTAAAAACATTTTCAAAAAATATATAAGTGAGAACAAAACACACTTAATTTTTTTTGTTGGTACATAAAGATACTCAACTATCTATTTTGAGTTATACTTGCAAACTATTTTTTAAAATGAGTATCTTTTAAAACTAATTACGGGCATGAAACTGTTTTTGCCATGGATGAAATCAAATCACAAATTTAACATGTAAAATTTGTGCAACGTAATTTATTTATTTATTTTATCAAAAAAGTGACATGTTGATTAACGTGTGATTTAACTTAGCCCATAATCAAAATAGACTCATGTTAGTAATTAGTTTCGAAGGAAACCTATTTTAGACAATAGCTTGTGGAAGTGATCCAAATAGATCAATTAGCCCAACTGTCTAAATTGTTCTTGCAGCCGTCCCAAAGGCTTCAAGTCTATTGTGCTGATGTCATGACCCAGATTGGGTTATTGCATCTTAGTTTGTGTCCTGACTTAGTTTTATTTGTTGCAATGCTCACATTTAATATTTAATATTTTTTAGTTGTTAAACCCCAAGTCTCTCACCATAAATATTTTTTCATATTTAGGTAATGAAGATATAACATAACTGCGATTCGTAATTTTGTATAGATTAATTACATAAGATCTTTTGATACATTTTATGCATCAATTTCTTTTTTTAGTTTTAAAAAACTCCTAAACCAAAACATCTCCAAGCTATTTTGATCTTTCACTTTTATTTTTCTATTACTTAATATTTTTCCTTGTATTTTTGGCATGTGTGGCAGGTATGGTTGGTAAGATCATTGGTGTGCACAGTATAACATTCTGGGCTTATTTTGGACACAATGAGGCCTCATTTATGGGCCTCAAGAAACCCAACCCAATGGGTTGAACAAATCCATTAATCTCAAATTTCACTTTCTTTCTTCTATTGCATAGTATAGTATGACTCTTCCTCCATCCTTATCGGAGCCGCCCTCACTCTCCGACTCATTCTCGCCGTTAAACCCAGCCCTAGCCATGGATAGTCTTCAAGCCACTTACAAAGACGAAGAAGATGAAGAAGACGAGCCGCAGCCTCAACCACCACCAACCACCGCCGATTCACCTGAAGCCCCTCCCGCCACCACCAGCACACCCTCCGACACCCCAACCGAACCCCCGAACGACGCCCGATCGGAGCCCGAGCCCTCCGAAGATCTCTCCGAGGACGAGGCCGCCTCCGACGGCTCCAAGAAATCCCCCAAATCCGGCCGCGAAGAAGGCGACGCCTCCGACGAGGACCCACCGCCGAAGAAGCAGAAGCAGCTCTCCTCTCTGACGGAGGCAACGAAGGAGGACTTGGTAGCGCCGCAGGATGGCACCAACAACGCGGCGGCGACGCCGGCAACAAATGGCGCGGCGCCGAAGAAATCGAAAAAGAAAAACAACAACGTGTGGGCGACGAAGTCGACGCGGAAGGGGAAGAAGAAAACGAATCGGAACAACAACAACAACAACAGCAACAACAACAACAACCACAACCACCACGCGAACGGCGAGGACAACGTGCTGATAACGCCGGTGCCGCGGTTCCCGGACAAGAGCGACGACACGGAGGACATGAAGATTTGCCTCTCGAAGGTGTACAAAGCGGAGAAGGTGGAATTGAGCGAGGACAGAATGAGCGCGGGGAGCACCAAGGGTTACAGAATGGTTAGGGCCACGCGCGGGGTGGTGGAAGGCGCGTGGTACTTTGAGATTAGGGTTGTGAAGTTGGGAGAGAGTGGGCACACGCGCCTCGGGTGGTCGACTGAGAAGGGTGATTTGCAGGCGCCGGTTGGGTACGACGGGAATAGCTTTGGGTATAGGGATATTGATGGGAGTAAGATTCATAAGGCTCTTAGGGAGAAGTATGGAGAGGAAGGGTACAAGGAAGGGGATGTTATTGGTTTCTATATCAATTTGCCTGGTGGGGAACAGTATGCCCCTAAATCATCTCAATTGGTTTGGTATAAGGGCCAGAGATATGTTTATGCACAAGATTCTAAGGAAGATCCACCCAAACTAGTGCCTGGTCAGTTCTCAACTTTGCTTTGCTTCAATGGTTGTATGTGTAGCTGAGCAATATGATTGATGTTTTTAAGTGAAAACACTAGTACTAGTTTAGAACATGAGGGGAAAGTTAATTGTTCATGTTTTTAGGGAGAGTTTGTTTGACTTATAACCTAGTTTCTAGCTCTGGGTTGTTTGATTGTGATTGAGTTATTGATTCCATTTTGTGTCTACATTCTAAAGTATGTGAAACTGAATGTTGCCAAGATACCAATCAGTATTGTCAATGATAAGTGGTGGGCTCATAGACATGCAATGGATGGTGAAGCTGCAAATGGCGGGGGCTTGGAAACCTTGTTATAAAATGTAAAATATACTAAAAGGACCTGCAGAACACAAACAAAAGGAATTTAATGAATTATATCTAGAACAATGAACATAATAAAAACATTTTCTGGCAAATAAAAACTCATTCCTGTGTCAACTTAAAGCTACCATATATAGTGGCTGTGCAAGAATGCTATCTAGTTATCTAGCTCACAAAGAAACAAAGAAATAGTCAGAAACACATGGTGTGATTTGCATAATACAGACAATAAAAGAAACTGAGAAATGCCTAAGTAGTTAGAAGCAGAGACAAATGAAAGATATCACAAACAGTGTTTGAGATTTGATAAAACAGAGACTAGGGCCTTCTGAGAAGATACAAATGAAAGATATCACAAACAAAACTTGAGAGAGTATATAGACAGAGATGATAGAATTTGTTCAAAATTTTCACCCATCGCAGTCTAGAAACATGCAGCAGAGATGAGAGTAAAATGGATCATAAGGTTTTCATCATTTCATGCCTTTCTCTTCATTTTTTATTTTTTTATTTTTTCTGAACAAGATCAAGTAGGAACACCAAAACATTGTTTAAAAATTGGTAACCATGTGTTGGAGGTATGGGCAGACTTGCCAAAATGAGGAAATTCTCATATGCCTCTATCATTTTCACTCAGGTGAATGTTCATTTTGAGAACACAGTTTTCAATACAAGTGTTATTTTTTTTTTTGGAAGGCTCAATACAAGTGTTATAATTGCAAAGCCTGAGTACTATGTGTTTTTTCATTCTTCAAAGCTCAAATCTTATTGTTTGGACTTATCATTGGATATGGTATATTTGGAATTTGGATATGGACCCATACATGGATGTACATCTAGGATATTATAATGCAGTGAAAGTTCAACTTGATTTCAGATTATTCCTCTCTACAAATAGGCCAATGCTTTTTAAGATAGCTTATTAGTTTCCGACCCTACCAGACATTGGAATTCTTCATTAACATGTGGCCATAAAACTGATTCTTTCCTCAAATTCTTATTGTCTTCATTGATCTATTTCTTTCATTCTTCATTCTTATGCATTTTTGCTGACAGTGGTGCATTCTCCTTGTTGTGACTCTTTAGTGGGTTAAAAATTCAAATTCTTCTACTAGGATGGCAATAATGTGAAAAATTAGGGTGGAACGTGGAGGTGAAAACAAACTTGTTATGTGTCTTAAACATCCCAATATATTCTGATCAATTAAATAAAAAATGCTGGGGTTGTTTCTTCATTTGTTAGGAAGAAAAAATTGTCATTCTTCCCATTCTACAAAAGTTTAATGGCGAATAATGTATTCTAAAGTTATATTAGGGTAGTGTTTGATCCAACTTTTTGGATTCTACCGAATACACAATTTTAGAATAATTCCCAAAAGTGATTTTTTTTATCAAATGAAAAAAAGCCCTAAAGGTAGATATAGAAGCTAATTTGAGGAGCTTTTATTTTTAATGAGAAGATATGTCCCCCAAAATTTTATGCCAAACATTACTTTGGTCATTAATGCTACATTTAAATACTTCTCATTGGGCAACAGGGGACAACATTTTGCAACATGGATTAGATGTGTAAGTGAGGAATACATGCTTTGTGATGTATGAAGAGGAGACCAGGTCCATGGATGAGTAGGGGCTAGTGAATCCAGTGTATATATGAAGTTTCCCACTAGATGCACTAACTTATTGCCCATTAGGATGAAATGTTTGGAAGTGAATAAGAAAGTGACGATGCGGAATAGTAAATTTATTTGTTAGCATTTTTGCTGGTAGTTATGTACAATTTGTGGAGGTAATTGTAATTTGATCCTGAATTGATTTTGGCATCTTTATCTTAGTGTATATACCATCTTGACTTCCTCAACTTAAAATATAGACTGATTGAATGTCAGGGCTGTGCTTGCCAGTGACTCCTTGAGAACCTTGATGGCAAATCTGATTTTGTCAGAGCCCTTCATTAGCCATGCTCCTTACAATTGAATGCTGTCGACATTTAATAATTGCTTCCCTTGCATATTGTACATGATTCACATTATAATATTATTATGACAATATTTGATGCATGTAACTGACCTCACTAAATGGGAAAGGGTTGCTTGTTATTGTTGTTCCCTTACATATAGTAAAAACATTGAATTTCCCTTGCTGTACTGTAAGGTGTATTTTATGTATCCAATTTGAACGTTTTAAATATTCTATTTTCTGTGCAGGAAGTGAGATATCATTCTTTAAAAATGGCATATGCCAAGGTGTAGCTTTCAAGGATCTTCACGGTGGTCGTTACTATCCTGCTGCTTCAATGTTTACTCTCCCCAATGAACCAAACTGCACGGTGAAGTTCAACTTTGGTCCCGACTTTGAGTGTTTTCCTGAGGATTTCAATGAACGGCCAATTCCCAGGCCAATGAGTGAAGTTCCTTATCTTGGTTTTGACAATAAAGTTGAAAATGAAGAGTCTAACGAGAAGAAATCCCAGAAAGAGTGATGTGGGTTGCATTTATTGTCAAGTATTAAAATTGATTGTCTTCTGTAATGTTAGTTGGTATTTAAGTTGATTCACAAATGATTAGATTAGTGGTGTAAACTTCTGATAGAGAAATTTGGTCACGTGAAATACATAAAATTTTCACGTGTTCAATTAGATATTTTGTAGTTTCCTACATTCTTTGGTATTTTTTCTATTCGACTTGCATATAGTGTCAGTATGATCATGCATAAATCCTTTGGTTACTTCCCCCCAGAGGGAATAACTACGAGCAAGCCTTAGCTCACATGGTAATCTGATCCTTATAAGGGATCAAGTTCAAGGCCCTGATGCTACAGTTGCCTTAGTGTAGTATTGCTGACCAAGGCAATTTACTAGAACAGGATAAGATTAACAGTGGAATTGGGCACTGTTCAATAAACTTTACTATACGGGGAACTCGGACTACCCGGATCGTATTGGAAAATAAATCTGAAAACCCCAAATGACCATTATTCATGTGCTTATGGGAGAGTACCCAATGGCTATTAGTCTGGAATAGTGAGTGGGTGAGAACCAACTTCAGTAACCATCACTATCCTTTGCCAGTAGAATAAGCCTAACCAAAGCAATTTTTGTGACTATTTCTTTTAGCCGAATGACCAATTGAAAGTTATCTTGTGAGGAAGGGATTCCCGTGGTCTTTAGTTACGTTAACGTCAAGGCGTTTGTCATCTGTAAGTACCAAATCTTGCGGATTTTTATGTGTTTGCCTTCACATTGAAAATTGCTTTTAGGTTCAAAATTAAAGTGACTTTATGTAATTTTTACATTAGATTATTTTTTTTTACTAAGTTTCATTATTAACTTTTTTATAATAACAACATCTTAACATAAATAAAATTATTTTAAAATTGATTTAAAATCAATTTAGCCATACACGTCTTACAAAAAATAATCATACACAGTGATTTGTTCAGACCTGAAACCATCATATTATAAGGCCCCTTTCTTATATTTATATATTTTATCCATGTGAATTGTCAAGACAAAGTATTCCCCAATATACAATATAATATTCGGGTCATATATATATATATGATCGATGTGTGTGATTCTTGAATGTTTTTTGGAAGATTCTTCTTGTGTTTGTAATTAAATATATCAGCATATGATATGATATGATGGTTCTAATGAATAGGGGAGTTGAGACCCTCTTGCGAAGACAAGGGATGCAGTGATTGGTGGGGCTTGGAAGGGAAAGATGGTCCTTTCCTGAACGAAGGTCGCTTCTTGATACGTTGCAGAGTTTGCCTGGCGTAGATACTATAAAGAAAAGGTGCAGCTCTCTCCTTGAATTTCAGAATGACAAAGAAAAGAACTCTAAGCAATACGAGGATGATCATGACTGCTGCTAAGTCCCACCACTTTGAAATCTCAACTCGAATGCCAAGCATGGTTTTGAGGATGATTTCTCCTTTCAGTTTTGTGCCCCCGGGTTCTAAGGGATCAAACTCCATCCCAATCATGTCATTCTTGAAAGCTCCCTGCATTCCCCATTTAATTATATATATATAATCAGTAAGTGAGCTGAACAATTTGCATGCGCTTGTTATGTTACACACCCTAAGGCATTAAAAGTTGAAACTACAAAAGTTATATTTCATTTTTTTTTTTGTTCTCTGCATGCAAGGATCATCCTTTAGAAATATTCTTGTTCAAGACGCTAAATGTGAGTATCTCTTTCAACGGACATTTGAACTTTGATTTATGATGTTGCTAGCAATTTGTTAACACGTACGTTTATAAACCATTCAGTTGACAGTTGATATCCTTTTGATTATATGCACTTAATTTAGGTTTTCTCTCTTTATTGGAGAATGGCGGTGCTTCTAAATTTACCTGCAATCCCCATGCGCCATAGTTGATGTATGATATTGGGTAACGCCAGAAGATCTTGGGAAGATCAGGGATCTGACGGAAATAGCCAGCAGTCATCATCATAACACCCTGCACACTTTAATATCAGCATCAAAAGTAAGTTTTCAATGAAGAATAGACTTATATCTAGTACACTTACAATATATCCCGCTCCAATTATCAATCCCATGAGGAAGTTGGGAACCAGTGAAGCTATAATCATCATGGAGCTCTCCACAACCGCAATGCAGCCAATAAGATCCAGACAGATATACACATAATGTGAAAATTCTGTGCGAAACCTAACCATATAATAGGTTATTGTCCCCGTAGCAATGGACATCACTGCCACAAAGGGAAATGAAGACAGAAAATTTGAAAGAATGTAGACTCCAACGCCATAATACCCGTTCAGTCTTTCTTTGTAGAAAACCTGTATTGGGAAGGAAAAAAAAAGATCAAGTACAGGTAAAAAACTAAATGCCATAACCCTTTTCTCATGTTTTAAACATTAATTTCATACATACCTTCATTTCTTCTATGAAAGACGGGAAGCCCCCTATGGACATGAATGTCATGAAACCTGATATAAAAGCGCCACATGCTCCTCTTGCAAAAATGGCTCTATAACTCGATCCAACTTCATAAAAGATTGTTCCAACAGACAGAGATAAGGCAACATAGATAGTTATCCTTATC
This sequence comes from Glycine max, assembly GCF_000004515.6. Classification (NCBI taxonomy): domain Eukaryota; kingdom Viridiplantae; phylum Streptophyta; class Magnoliopsida; order Fabales; family Fabaceae; genus Glycine; species Glycine max. Next base: position 1,427,755 of record NC_038248.2, read on the forward strand.
CAGTAGTATCCCACATCTCTAGACATGTTCACGAAAGATCTTCGAGTCAGCGTTGATAGTTGCTTCCACCATTTGGCTTCGCAGTTGCTTTTACTTTCAAATTCATGCCCTTCCTGTTACACGATTAATTCCTTGGCCTTTACATAAGATGTTTCTGTTTTCTAACAGACCAACACCATCCCACAAAAATATATGTTTCTAACAGTTCCTTTACATATAAGAGTCTTAACCGATTCACACCTTTAAGAAAACTAATTAATTTACTTAATAATATTAAATTTATTAGCAATTTGTATTATTTGTTTTCCTTATTTCCTACAAAATGGTATCAAGTCACTTGATTGTTTTGAAGATGTCTAACTCTGCTAATTCAATCCCCAAACTCTCAAGAGAATCCTAATAATTGGCGTGCTCATACATAGACAATGAATGAGTTTGTTTAAACTAAAAAATAATAATTTTAAAATAAATATTTTTTAAGAAGTAAATATTACTTCTTCAAATAAATACAAATATTTTTTTAAGTAAAAATAATTTAGACAAACATATTAAAAAAATAAAAAAAATTATTTATTTTATAAAAATAAAGATTTATTTAAGTAAATATGTTTAAACAAACTGATGAATATTTGGCTCTTAAAATGTGTTAGAGATGGTGGGGAAACGAAGTAGTAATAGTTTAAGGATGGGTTAAAGGTTACGATAATGTATTAAACTTACCTAGAGGAATCACGTTTAAGGAGAGTGTTGGGAAAATGGAGTCTAGTGGAGCATTTGATTAAACTTGATTCATCTTGTATTTTGATATTTTTTCCTATGGATGTGTCTTTTGATTCAAGCACAGAAGCACTTATAGTTTAATAACACCTGATCACGTTTATTTCCCAATAGTTTTCTTCTTCCACAGCCTGGTTAACTGTAACAGTTTCAGCTCATGCAAAGAATCTTTTTATGTTCCGTAAACAGTAGTTAGTAATTACAATCCAAGTAAGAGGCTACTTACAATGCTTGATATTTCTTTGATTCTTGCTCTTGCAGTGGTTGCGTGCTCTGACCATCGGTATTTCTCTATGAGTGTTGCTTTGATTGCTGCAGTTGATAACGATCCCGTTGTTATTGACATTTCTTCCTGTATTGAAATTGAAACAGGGAAGATAGTGAGAGAGTAACGACTTTGAAAGGAAGAGATTTCACGAGAAGGCGGAAAAATATTACAGTAATTAATGACCAGGTTAAGTGAATAAATAATATATCCCAGTTTAAAAGTTTTGTACCTATTACTCAATCACAAATGCCATATATACAACTTTTATAATAAGTATTTTATTCTAAAAGTGACACTAAAAATAAAATATAAAACTTTTGCACTAATAATAATACATACTTCTCAAACCCAGGCTAAAAATTCATCTTCATTACATTAAATTAGAAAGTGACTTATTTTTTTAGTTTATTTTTTTAAAAAGTGACACATTATTATTAACTTTTTAAATTATATATATTTTATAATTTTAATATTTCCCTTTTAATTTATATTTGTCCAATTCTAATGAATTAATTATGGGTATTTATAATTTTAAATATTATTTAATTTTTACCTTTTAGCTTACCTGATATTTAAAAAGAATGCAATGGGGGATATTTGCTAATGTTTGAAAGTATGTTTTGACTAAGATGCGATTATGCAAAGCTAATTAGTATCTGATTTTTTTTTCAAGGCCAACCGATGCTATAAAGCTACATGTAAGCTACCTTTTGAGCTTCTATGATCTTTTGAGGATCCTGATAATTAAACATGTTCCAGTTAGCTAGGTAAAGTTTCTTTTGCATCAAGTTCACCTTTTAATAAAATTGATTTTTCCCTAAAGCAGGGAAAACAAGAGGAGGAGTCATAGACGAAAGCAAAATCAAGCAGAAGAAGAAAAAAAAGAGAAAGAAAGAAATTAACGATTAAGTAAAGTAGACAAATATGAAACTTGTGAATATATAGATAAAACAAATGGTTAGGCATGCATACATGTACTCTTTGGCAGGCCATCATAGTTGTTGTGACAGCGTCAAAGTCTGAATTAATACAACGGAGGAAATGATCTGAAGGGTTTCTTCTACTTGGACATGGGAATCCCGCTTTGGCAAAGAACTGCGCAAATAGATGGATAATTATCTGTAATATTTTAACCTATTAAGGTTCTAAACACATACCAAAACAGGACAAATTACATTTGTGTGTGTGTATATATATATATATTTTATTTTATTTTTAAGGCGAGAGCAAATTAAGTTAAAAAATTCTATAAACACCGAGAGTCTATACCAATTTTAAACAATAATGGCATATATGATTTTTTTATATACCACATGTTTTTTAGAAGATATGAATAACAAATGTACCTCAACTGCCTTTTTGGCCGGTCCAAAATAAATTGTTTGACCTCCAGAAAGAAGAAAGAGATCGTCAAAGAGTGCAAAAACCTCACTACTTGGTTGGTGTATAGAAGAGATAACAGTCTTGCCATCATGACCTAAGTTTCTCAAAGTTTGGGCAACAAAATATGCTGAGGCACTATCTAGACCGCTGGTGGGTTCATCAAGGAACAAGAGGCTTGGCCTTGTGAGGATTTCAAGTGCTATGCTTAGCCTTTTCTTTTCTCCACCGCTTATACCTCTCAAGTGCCAATTCCCTATTAGCCGATCACCACAGTCTTGAAGACCCATCTCCATAATTGTCCCCTCTATGATGCCATTCACCTCTTCTTTTGTCATGCTAGATGGAAGCCTTAGATTAGCTGAGTAAGATATTGTCTCTCTCACTGTTAGTGTTCCCAACACTATGTCTTCTTGGGTCACATATGCCTATAGGTGTGGTAGATAAAACATAATAATGCTATGAGAGGAGATTAATCACAATAAAATAAAAATGAGGTTGACAATTAAATTGGAAAAATGTCGTTTGGTGCCTTCTTTTATCATATATGGATGGAAATTCAATAGCCAAATACCAGCAACAACAAACTTAATTTACTAGAAGTTAGTGTTGGATACTTACTACGACTCCATAGTCTAATCTCCTCTTCTTTCCATTTAAAAGCACATTTCCAGACATGATAACGTTTCTAGAGAGTCTACCTGCAAGGATTCCCAACTATCTGATATGTTAAAGTCCACAATATATAAACATGTCACTTCATTACAAATTCATTTGTTCCTATCCAATTTCCAAACCAGGGTATCTTCAGCTAACTTTTTCTTTTTATTTATTTTAATTACGCTTATATACAAGCATGCTAGGCTGAGGGTTCTGTTTATGGTAAAATTATTTTACATTTATTTTTTCTTTTTCCAGATTGATTTATGAAAATATTTTTTGATTTTTTTTATTTTCATAAATAATTACATTGATATATCTTATGTTTACTGTATGTCTTTTCAATGATTTGTATAAGAAATAGTGAAAATAAGAAATTAAGCAAAGTAACATTTTTATAATTATTTATAAAAATATGAAATAAAAATAATATATATATATATATATATATATGTATATATATATATTTTATAAGCAAAGTCGGTGAAAGATAATCAAACATTAATCCTCATCGTACCAAAAAAACATTCAATCCTCCATACCAAGGGTAGATATTGTTACTCAATTGACAATAAATGAACAGAGTTTATCCATATGAGGAAACAACAGGGTCATGGAAAGTAAACCTCCTTGTTTGGACATGGTAGATGCTCGCCAAGAGTTTCTTTGCTTCAAGCGTTGTAATAAATAAATGCGACTGTGTCCGTAAACCTAATGGATAATTTTTGCCATCTTAAAATTGATCTCGAAAAATATCAAGGCCAGGTTTTGCTCCGCTCTTTGAAATGAAAACCCAACAAGAAAAAAAGAAATGGAACAATTTGATGGCTCCATATTGCTCATTTTTACCCTCAAGTATAAATCTACAGTATTTCAACCTTACACTGGGAAAATGTTTCCATGAATAAATGACTCATAACATTATCCTGTTTCTTGGCTTCTCTAAGTTGGCAAGTCATTTACCTAGTATATGGAAGGACACTCCTTGGTTTTTCGATTAAAATGGACATCATGATGATGGAGTTATGATTTTTTCACACCCATGCCATCAACGTTTTCTTCATACCCTTTTATTTCTCTGTCTCGTTTTTTTCAATTATATATCTCATCATAAACTTTTCCATCTAAACTTTCAGGGCCACTGTATACACGATGTTATGACTAACAAAAGAGGAAAGAAATATGATGTGATCGAAGTAGAAGGCCACAAACTATATCTATGCATTTTGTTTGGAGAGAAAATATTTGAGATGAAAGAAAAATTAAAATGAAATAGGAATTATATGCACGATTGTGTTGTTTACAAGATCAACATAAAAAACGAGGAGGAAAAAGTAGAGTAAATATTACTAATAAATAATAGAAAAAATGAAAAGAAAGTAAACTTCATATTGTTAACTGAGAAATTTTAAGCTTGATTTCAAGAAAGGTTAATGCAAAATAACGAGAAATATCAGTAAATATTTTGCGAAAGATAAATACATATCAGTAACACAGTTATTTACTTCCACTCCCCATTATTTTCATATGTGCTTCCAAGCTAGAAAAAGAAGAAAAAAAAACATTTTCTCTCCCCAATCTTTTTTCCACCAGCCGTGAGTCCACTGAGTTCATCCAAATAAATCATAGTTTCTACTTTCTTGATCCTCTTCTGATTCACCTTACAAATTCTACATTTGTAATATAATATAATATATATATGAAAGAGACCACACACACAAACATTCCCATAAGATAAAAGGAAAGACAAGAGTAGTATTAATATTAAGATAACATGCACACACACTAGCGGAGAGAGGTAGGGAGAGAGACCTGCTAGAGCATCAAGAAGAGTAGATTTTCCAGAGCCAGAAGGACCCATGATAGCCATGATTCTGTTAGGTTCAGCAAATCCACTCAACCCATCAAGCAATCTTCTTGTGTGCCCATTCCCAAAATTTGGAACTACAACAGTTAAATCTTCCCACACAAGATACATCCCTCTCTTATTATTATCTGAAATCATTTCAGCATCACCATAGTCGGTAACACCCTTTTCATTGGTAGTGGCTTGTTCTATCTCCATTTCTAAAATGGAAAACTGGCTTTGGAATTGGAAACACAAATAACAAATGGTAGTAGCCTGAAGCCAGCTTAGAGCTTACATACAAATAGAGATATATGTACGTGATGAATGGTGGTATAAGAGTAAGGGAAACATTAGTAGGACCACAAACTCACACCATGTTGTTTTTGGTCATTCGTAACTATGTGCAATAATTACTGTCATCCAGCTCCCACAGAACTGTATTAGTTGTTCCGTTAAGGCCATGCATGTGAAGGAGAACGACACGTCTCAGATTTAATGAAGGAACTGCATTGCTCGGGGATTGAACTCAACAATTTGACATTAAAGACTCAAAATATTTCTCAGAAACAATAAATGATTCCTAAATTATTACATTATAAAATTAATTTCAATTATTGAATTAATATTTCGTGTTCTAAGTTGTTTTTTTACTTATGAGATCATATAGTATAAATTAGTTATAGAATATGGAAAGTGAGAGACTCTGTTTCCATTCTCTTAATTAAATATTCTTTTTATTTCTCATTTAGTTATATTATCTTTTACATATTATTTTTACAATTGATTAAAAAATTTCCTTGCCAACTATATATAGGCAACAAATTACCTCAATGAATTTAGTTTAGTTAACAAAGAGTTGAGTATATGAAAAGGATATAAATTTGATTCTCATAAAATAAATCTTTGGATAAAGACAAACTTTAAATGTAATTAAATTTGGGATCAATCTAAAATTAATACACAACAAATCAAGATCTTAAAGTTAACAATATATAGAGTATTGCTCTAATTAAATTATAACAAAGCTGATAAGTTTATTTATAAATATCATTTTCACCTAAATGCACTTACATAAAAACTTGCCATCATTCATAAATAAATAAATATATATATATATATATATATATATATATATATATATATATATATATATATATATATATATATTACCAACTAGAAATGTTAACAATACATTATGTAATACAGTTTTTTAACATACTCTTTAATATTGGTTAACATTTATTGAAAAAAAAATCATGAATGACACTTATTAAATAAAATATAACTCACAAAATTTTATAATTTTCAATTAATAATAAAGAGTGTAAAGTAAAATACATCATATGAAAAATGAGATTCTTTTTCTTAGTTAAATATTCTTAATTTTCTTTCTTATTTCTCTTTTGGAGTATATTTATTTCACACATATTGATTCCCGCAACTAACTAAAACTTTTTATCGTCAATTATATCTCAAACTATATATTTGATCTTCTTAGTTATTTATCTAATATATTCTCTTTTTGTCTTTATATATATCTAAATTAATTTTTAATATATCTTTTAAAATTCTAAATAAATAAAAACAATCTTATACTATCCAATATAATTTAAATTATTTATTATAAATTTTAGCTATATAAAAGTAAACATATATCCTATACTCTTTGCTGTTTTGTGCTACACTTCATAGACTAAAATAGGTATTATTACTATAATGAGAACATTCAAATTGATTGATGACGGGTGAGTAACTACTCTCACCAAACCATCTAACCTGCTAACAATAAATTCCATTATGAAGCTGGTGTGAGGGAACTGAAGCCGAATTGAACGTGAACCGACTTTGAAGTCTCACATTGAATAATTTTGAATGATGCTACCACACAGTGTACACACTATCCCAGTGTTCCACGTTCATTTGACACGATTTGATCTTTAGCTTCCACCTGTACGTAAGCAAGCTCTCACATCCTTCAATGTCTTCCCTTCACTCCACAGGCAAAATAATACATGCTCCTAATTTATAATTATATAATAAGTAAAAAATAAATGTCAATCAGTATTTTAAAAGTATTGATCAAGAAATTAAAAATAATATTTTTTTTTTTATAATTTTCATATTAAATATTTTTTTTAATTTCTTAATTAATATCTTAAAAACACTAATTAACAAAACGTATCCTACTCAAGGAGACGTAGAAAAAGCTATAATAGTAAAACCTTAAGAGGGATGATATTTACTATTCCTTGGCATATGTGGTACCAAACTCCAACTGCCAATTAAATCCTGAGGCATACCAATACAATTTTCTCTTGTTCATCCTTCCCGATTTAGGTGGGGGGACCTAATTTACTGAACGAACTGCCTGACATTAGGGCAATCCCATTTACATATATATGTTCATGTCATCAGCTGATTATGTTTGACAAAAAAAAACTTTGGGTTGGTCTTACATGCATCTTTATCATGCTTAAATGCTACTCCATGTTATTTAAGGATCTGTAAATTTAATTGTTTGTTCCAAATTATGTTTAAGGTACACATCTAGCTAGCTGTTCTTTTTCTCCCCCACTCCCATAAAGAAAAAAGAAAGCCTGATCACATGAACCGCTTCAAAATACCACAACATCGTACATAATATTGCATTTTAAGATTATCCTTTTGTTGACGGATGCTCCATCACACTTATTTGGGATTCTCTTCTTATAAGTTGTTGACGACCCAAAAGTATAATATATAAATTGGCTGTAATTCACTGCTTCAACTAAATATAAATGTATCCTCACGTAGTTATGTCATGTGATTTGCCCACATTATATATATATATATATATATATGAGATCACACAAATTTTAGTGATGATTTTTTTAAAAAAATTACATACAATTTGTTTCAGACCTAATTTTAATTTTTCTCGATCGTAGTGATATTTTAGTAATGAAAATTTTCAAATAGAAGAATTAATGAACTAAACTTATGGTGGAGCTTGGAGCACGGCGGCACGTAAATTCAAATTAGAACAGTGAACCTGCAGCTTTGTTACACCAGAAATAGTCTCAACCTTTGCAACTGTAGACTCATTACTACAACTCCAGAACTAGACAAGGGGCATAAGTCTTGCATTGGCATATAAATTGATACTTAATTTATCTTTTAGCTTCTGTTTGTTAAGTAAGAAATTTGGGAGAGGGGAGTTGATGAAATTATTAGACTTGTTTGGTTGAGAAGATTTAGAGGAGAATTAATTTTAAAATTGGTGAAACTCACTGGGCTATTTCTCAACTGTTTTCACTTATTTTTATTTCTTTTCAATAAAATATTTTTATTTTTTTTTTCTTTATTTCTATTCATCTTATCTCTCTCTTTCTATCGAACTGAGCATAGTCATGTGCGTATTCTTGAATTGATCCACCTAGCTTAGGGGCTTACCCATGGTGTCTTATCTAGCCCTATGTATACTTCTTCTGCATTCCTCACATGCATGGTGTGAATTTAAGACGTGATAATCTCAAGGCGTGACTCTCTAAAGTCTAAACACAAGAAATAAGAACTAACAAATTAAAACAAAAGTGATGATATGTGAACCACAAATCATATACTCTATTAACACTTATTATTATTTTTTTCTACCTTAATATCTTCTTCTTCCAATCATGTCATATAACTTATTATACTTATAGTTTTCTCTCTTACTTACCCTAGGTGTTAATTAATACCCAAATGTCTGTGGATGATTTTTCTTGAAACAAAATCTTCACGGTTTTTTTATCTTTTATCCCCCAAACCACAAATTTCTCGAGGGCCACAGACACAGTAGTGCTTTTAACCTGAGAGAACACAAATTCCATACGCGGGTCGACACAAGAGTCTTTTACAAATGTTGTGTAACATATCCACATCACTTGAATATAATTAATATAATGTAGTACGTACGTATGCGAAGAGAAAACCCACGTTCATCATTACATGACTTTCAATACGTATGGCTTAGAGAGTTGGCGCAAGGTCTAGCTAGCGTGAGGTACAATAATGGTAAATGGTGCAAGGTGGAGCACCTAATTTACTATTTTTTTAATGACTACTCGATAATGTTAAATAATTAAACAGTCTACCTGTCTAGGCACGGCCAATTTTTATTTTTTTACCACATGAGACAAGTTCCTGTAGACCAACTGGTGGGATCAATTAATAAAGGTTTATATGTAATATCTCTTCAATTTAAGCCAATTAATTAATCCATTAAGCTAGTTTGTTTAAACTTATTTTATTAAAATAAAAATAAAATAAATAATTTTGTTTTTTAGTGTGGTTGTTTAAACTTTTTTTATTTAAAAAATAATTTTATTTATTTATTTTAAGAAATAAATCCTATTTATTTATTAAAAAATTTAAAAGTACTTATTTAATTTTTTAAAAAAGTTTGAATAAACTTGACCATTATGTTATATTCAACTTGTCTAATTGTTCTGATTGTAACTCGTGTTTTGTACAGAAAATGTACGTAAGTTGAATCCGTTAGCTAGAAGGTAATAAAAAAATTAGAGTTGTTTGGAAATGTGAAGGTGGATGAGTTGGGTGTTGTGTCATGTGGTGTAATGATTTGCGGGAACTAACATGTAGTACTCTTGTTTGCTGCAACAAATAAATGAATGAAGTTGTCCTCTCTTTTGTCTCTACATAATTTTATTTTATTTTTGTCTTCTTAGGCGTTGCCAAATTGAAGAAAATTTAAAGGACCTTAAAGAATGTCCATCAGTTTTACCAGACAGAGGAGTTTAATTAATTAATTTCTGTTTTATTGATTGATAAGGCAAATTAAATAGCTCATGCAGGAAACAAGTGGTGAAGTTTGTAATTGTAATTGCAGGCAGACACATTCAGCCAAAGATTGAGAACTGAGAAGGCCATTTCAGCCTGCAGTTCTCTCTAGCTAGAATATTTATCTTTGCTCTGATTGAATGAGTTTTGAGCTGAGAATTGATGAATGATGATAGCTGTTGCTGGTGGTCTGTACTGAACTGCATGTGGATGGAACAATTGCAGCTTATTCATCCAAGAATTTAAGTGGTCCTTCTAAACCAGCATGTTCCCTTACAATATTCCTTCAAAAGATGAGAATGCACATATGAAAAGGGACAGGTGGCAATTGATCCGCAAGAAAAGGGAACAAATGATGAGGGCAGAGTGCAAAACACGAGGGCAATATAGAGGAGGTTGAGGTACTTGTGAAATTCTCAGTCCATACTTTTTCTGGTCAGATTCTTATCTCTTCATTCCATACTATGATATATATGCTGATATCCATACCAATACATTTCATTATGCTGTGTTACTATTTCTTATGAATATCTACAGCATCGTAACAAGATGCTGCTTTACAAATATATTAGCACAAATTTATTTACAATAAGGATGTGTTTGCAATTTTGAGTTGGTTCACAATCAAATGAACAATATGCGGAGCTCAAAGATGATGAGTAATGGTTGGAATTTTTTTTCCCTTAAGTTACAAAAGAAAATTAATAACTGTTGTGCATGTATATATAGTACTCCCTTGCCCAAGAAACTTCTGTTCTTACTTTTCCACTTTTCAATTCTTTTTCTAGCCTTAGCCTTTTAGATTCTAAAGCTGTTGTGCGGCTAGATCTTCCTCGCATGTCTTCATTTTGATCATTAATCCGTGAGACTAAATGGGCTGTGATACCACCATCTTGAAATATAAAATGGGTCTACTTCAAATCTTGAATTATGAGAGAGAGCTATCGTGATCTTCTTCTGGATGCTTGAGAATTGCTACTTAATTTGTTATGTCCAAGACATTTGTCCCTTTAAACTTAACGGCTCCTTATACATTTGTCAAAATGAGCTGAAGGTTTTTTCTAAATAGCCTGATATGTGATGCAAGTTGAGTTCTAAAAATTCAATCCCAATTTTAATTAGGCTTACCCTAAAATTAACTAATGGATTGAACCAATCCATTTGAGTTATAAGCTCGCAGTAGATCGAACCAATCCATTTGAGTTATAAGATTAAGCTCACAATGGATTGAACCAATCCACTGATTTGTTTTATTTTTATTTAGTATGACTATTAATTTTAATTATTTTGGACTTGCTTACATTAACTTTTTATGTTAAACTAGACCTCCGTACTAAAATCAAAGATACATAATTTTTTTATATTTGCATTAAATATTAACTATCAAATTAACAAAGGAGTACGATAATAATTTTATATAAATATTATTTTTAACTATCAATTTGTTTGTCCCACGGCTCATAATAAATTGCAGTGGTAAATTTTTAACCTGTAATTAAATTGGTCCAACTTAATAACATAATTTAAAATTTTATTAATCCAAATAGATCGACTAACTAAAATAGATACTTTTGATTACCAAACTGTGAATTTTGTTCTCATTTTTTTGTGATTACCTGCTTGTTTTTTGTTTTTTCATTTTTCTATCTTTACTTTTTTTTATAAGTAAAGATTTATTGAGATAAAAAAAGGCAAAGTACAAGATGTACAAGTTCTGCAAACAGTAAAGATGTGTTGTTTTGTCATTTTTCTGATAAATGATAACAATTATCGGGTTGAATTAATTTATGAGAGCATATATAGTTCGTATTATATTAAAAAATTGCACACTCACTTTTCGAAGAAAAGTTTATAAACTATATTCAGACGTCCTGGCCTATACGATAAATTTTTTGTACGTAGTTAATAAAATACATCATTATATATATCTGGACTTCGTTCATGCAGGTATTCATCTATGCAAAGTTTCAACCTGAAATGTCCACTAGGCTAAGGACCATGCTAGAGATACCTGCATTTGTACAAAGTAATTATCCCAATTTAGAGATTTTAATTTAAAGAAAGAAAAAAAAAATGTAATGGAAGGACGTAGACAATGTCCCATTAATTTGTCTGTTTGTACCTTAAACGGTTATGAAACATTTTTCTCTATACATATGCTAAGAGATAACAAATACAATTTTGTATGTTATAATCCGAAAATCCAGGTGCATGCAAGTGCAACACTTTTTTTTATTTGTGGTTGATATTGATTTAGTGGAGTGGAGAATCAAGACCATCTTGAGAAGAAAGTGAATGGAGGGATTGATGCCTCTGTGAAGGGAAAGATGGCATCTTCCTGAAAGAGGGTCTTTTTTCAAGCTGTTGGATGGTTCTCTTGGCATAGAGTGTCTGAAATAATGGGGATGCTCTCTCCTTGAACTTGAGAACAGTAAAGAAGAGAAGTCTGTAACATATGAGAATCACAAATAGAGCTGCTAAGTCCCACCACTTGGAATGGTTTAATTCAATGCCTAACATGTGTGTGATCACGTATTCTCCAGTCAATTTTGGGTCACCAGGTAAGAGAGGATCAAACTCAAGCCCAAGCAAGTCATTCTTGTAGGAACCCTGCATTATATATATTTCAAATCATAAGATAAAATCAATGCATCATTTGGCAAGCATATAACTTCACAATTTGTTTTCTTTAAATGTTAAATCTTAATATCAAGTTAAAGATTTTTAGCTTTCTATCAATAAAGATCATTACATTTTGATTTCAATTTCAATAATATTATATATATATATATATATAAATTTATTTTCGTAAAATAAAATAATATGCATTATTGATAATGAAAACATCTACTATGTTTTATTTATTTTTGTTTATAAATTTTACCTAAATTTAAATGTTAATAAAAATTGATTTTAAAAATATGAACAAATTACACTATCACCCTCTAAACTTTTATCAAATTACACATAATTTCACTTTTTAATTTTTTTCAATAACTTCCTTTAAATTTAAAAGTATTACACTAACATCCATTATATGTTTAAAAATATTACACTAACATCTCCATAAATCTTATATTAATATCTCTTACAAGGAAGATGAATGTAATGATTAAAAAAACAGAAAATATTTGTATAATTACACAAAAACCTCATCAAGTGTTGTTGTAATTTTCTATAAAAACATTCATGAAAAAATAGCTAAAAAAATAGATTTGACAAATTAATTAATAACCTGAATTGCCCAGGAACCATAACTGATATATGAAATTGGGTAGCGCCAAACCGGCTTTGGAAGATCAGAGAGCAACCTAAAGAATCCGGAGGTCATCATCATGATTCCCTGCCAATAATACAAAATTAATATATGATGGTCATTTTTCAAGTACAATTAAAGGCCCAATAGTAATAGGTATTAATTAATTGTTAAGTTCTTACTATTATTCCAGCCCCTGTAATTATTCCCATGAGGAAATTTGGAACAAGTGAAGCTACAACCATCATGAGGCTCTCTATTACGGAGATGCAGCTGTAGATGTTGAGAAAGAAAAACACAAAGTGACTGATTCCTGGCCTGAATTTCACCATGTTATACGTGATGGTGCTAGTTGTCAGAGCAATTGCAACCAAGAATGGGAAAGAAGAAAGGAAGTTGGCTAAAATATATGCTGCAACTCCATAGTATCCATTAAGCCTTTCTCGATAAAATACCTATTTCATGTCAACAAATTAAATAAGCCTAAATGTTAAACATGTATTGTGCATAGACACAATACATACACAAAGGAGATTAATGATGAAAACGTTAGAAGCTTATAGATTAATTTAACGTGTTACATTTTCCAAAGCAAATTTTGTATGGAGTACTATATATTACCTTCATTTCTTCAATAAATGATGGAAAGCCCCCAATTGACATGAATGTCATAAATCCTGATATAAATGCACCGCAGGCACCACGGGCCAGGATGGAAGTGTAGCTATAGCCAACATCAAAATAAACGGTTCCCACACATATGGATACAATGATGTAAATTATGATCCTCAACCAGTAGTAACCCACATCTCTACACATGTTCACAAATGATCTCTTTGTCAACGTTGATAGTTGCTTCCACCAACTAGCTTGACTTCCATGTTGTGTTGGAGGTTCAAGCCCTTCCTGCATGTAAAACAGTAAACATCAACAACATAATTAATATTTTATGATTATGCTACCAATTATCAAATGTTATTCTTGAATTAATTAAGTGTAGAGCTAAGTATGGAAATTCATACATCGGTAGACAGTTCTTGAATTCTGTTCTTTGCCCTTCTGGCATATGTTGAACGCCTATATTTCTCCACTAGCGTTGCCTTAATCTCTGCTGTAGCCAAATTCATGAAAGGATCTGCTGAATTTGGAACATCCTAATAAGGAAAAAAGAGAAAGAACAATTCCATGAATTAGTATAGACTAAAAACAAATTAGACCCTGAAAAGGGAAGTTCAATTAGATAACTAGTTATTAAACATCTATAGTTTCCCTCTTTAAATTGAGAGACAGGCAGATGTATATTAAATCTGCATCATACATTAAACACAAGAGAGAGTTTAAAGGGGGTAAACCACAAAGCATATTGTTATAGTTACTAGCAAATACATACATGAATTCTTTGAGATCCCTTCAGTGTAGCTGTTACGATGTCGAAATCAGAATTGATACATCGTAGGAAGTGATCAGAAGGATTTCTTTTACGTGGACAAGGGAAACCAGCTTCAGCAAAAAACTGTGAAAGAAATTGAAAAAAATAAAATAAAATTAGGCATTGAAGCAGAGTTTCTAACAACAAAACATTAAACTAACTGAATAGAGAGACCTAATTAATGTGACCATATTTTGGTGCTTACACCAAACATGTAATTTACTAATCATACTCATTCAAGGAGGGGATCATAAATTAAAATTACCATTTTATATATCACTGAAGAATAATTATTGTACCTCAATTGCCGATTTTGCTTCTCCAAAATAAACAGTTTCACCGCCAGATAGTAAGAAGAGGTCATCAAAGAGTGCAAAGACTTCACTGCTTGGTTGATGAATGGAAGAGATAACAGTCCTTCCATCACGAGCAACATTTCTAAGAGTTTGAACAACAAAAAATGCAGAGGCACTATCAAGGCCACTGGTTGGTTCATCAAGAAACAGTAAGCGAGGCCTTGTAAGGATCTCAAGTGCAATGCTAAGTCTCTTCTTCTCCCCTCCACTTATCCCTCTAAAGTGCCAATTACCAATCAACCTATCAGCACAGTCTTGAAGACCCATTTCTATGATTGTTCCATCGATGATGCTGTTCACTTCTTCTTTGCTCATTGATGTTGGAAGACGTAGATGGGCTGAGTAGGATATGGTCTCCTTCACAGTAAGTGTTCCCAGCAGCACATCTTCTTGAGTTACGTATGCCTTAAGTTTCAACGTCAAAAATTAACAACAACTCCCAGAGATGCATGTGCCCATGCAGAATTAAAATACTAACTTTCAAAATACTTATTCTATTAGAATAAGATAATATCTTCCACTAACTATCTACATACACACATCTACAGGCAACAATGTGTTACAAAAGCTTTATACTACTGTATGAGGTATGTTACATGAATAACATGAAATCAATTTGATTTGAGTAAAAATTAAATTTAAAATGATATTATTTATTATGATGTCCTTCTTGATAGCTAAAATTGGAATAACTAAACTACTAAAGTTACTAACTAGGCTATACAAAAAAAAAAAAACTTACACTATAGTTTAAAAAAATAAAAAAAAATTACAATTGGATTAAAAACACTAACAAAACCAACTAATTAATGATTAACCGATAACCACTTATCGAATATTGATGACCAGTTGGATAATTAATTATTCCTAAACTAAAATTATTGCTTATATCAATAATTAATAATATATTTCTTGTAAATTTTCCGAGAAAAATCACTATTCCCGTATATTAATCGATCCACATATTATTATATGAAGAAAATGTGTTACTTTACTTACAACAACACCGTAGCCGGCGCCTAGGCCTTTTTTCTTTCCATTGAGAAGAACATTTCCTGTCATAACCACATTTTTTGAGAGTCTACCTGCGACATTATCAGGACATTTAAATATTCAGAAAATTCTAGTATTAAAAAGGAATGTAAAATGATATACCAATTTTTCGAAGCACATGGCATCATATTATAGATACAACTACAACTCTTCTTTAACCGAAAGAAATAATTTAAAATTCATCAGCTGTTTCCTATAACGGATAGTTGTCTTGTGATTAACAGAAATAATTGGGTCTTGTTAACTAATGCAGTGGTTAAAAAGTTAAAGAAGTTTTTTTTATTGGAAATTATATAGGAATACATTTTAAAAATTATAAAAGAATGTATTTTTACACATCTCAATAAAATCATTTCATCTTTTACTTTTTTTAACTAATAAATAATAAGGTAAGCCAGATACATAAATTTAATTAGAGGGTGTTTGGTTTTAATTTGTATAATTTTTTTATCGATAACTAAATAAATATCAGTACTTTGATTCCTATAAGATTTTATGATTTTGCAAAAAAAAAATTATAAGATTTTATAAAAGAAATAATAAAAATATTTTTATATTTACTAATTAAAATATATCAACTTAAAATGATCAAACCAAAACAAACTAAACACAAACAACTTATATTTTAATTACGAGTAATTATATGAAACCAATAATCTCCCCCTATGGGAAATTGCGAATTAATTTCATCTGTGATCACTGATACTACTATAAATCATACATCATTCAATTAACGCTTTGCGATAGGCTAATGTTAGATACAAGTGCAGAGACGAAACTGATCGAGGCCCAATCCCATTACCATGAAATGAAAATGACAACACAAAAGCCTGCAATGTGCAGCAAACCTACTACTCTATGGTCCCAACAGTCCCCATAGGGCATGCAAGTTGGTAATTGGTAATGGTATAATGAATAATCATTTTGTTATAGTGAAAAAAAATCATTACGAGTCTTAGCCACAGTTTTCATGTTTGGGATATTTAAATAAGCCCTTTCAAAATCCGTGAGTTAGGTTATGGTTATGGTTATGGTTATAGCTATACACTTCAACATGCATGTAATTCCAATCTCATCGTTCCAACTACCAAAATTGAAGACGCCTCTACTAAAGTTTAAAGACAACGATCAACTTGTCCTTTTCAATGTCAACTTTCAGAAATTTCGAGCGTAAATGAATGGAGAATTAAATAATAACCTCCACGACGCTGCTATGTTAAAGCCAATCCAGCAAAAAGTGCAAAATCCAGTGCACATTAAAAAAAAAAAAACCAAAACATGAAAGGGAAAACAAAATAAAGCAAAATTCAATACATAAAAAAAGAGGTTAAACCTTAGGGTTTCTTTTTTCTTTGTAATTATTTGAAGTGCAAACATCAATTTAAATATTTTACAAGAACAGCAATACATATGAACTTGGATGGTCTACTTATTCTTGTTATGCGTGGTAGTTGGAGATAATAACATCATATGCATACCCCACCACGTACCAAACCATTAAAACAAGGGCCCTTTAGTGTCACTAGATTTGAGTTGGAATGATAGAAAACAAAGATCAATTTAGTAAATACAACACACTTAAAAATTCAATTTAATCAAACAACCCCAAAGATGAATCTCTATAAGGAAAGACCCAAATCCCAATATTCAGCTGCCCCAATTGATTAAAAGAATTTGTCCACCACTAGAAGTGAGAAGACAATCATTAAAGGTTGAGTTTTTTTCATATAAAAATGACAACTTTGCTTTTTGAGAAGAACTCTAGCTAGGTAAATCATCTACATGATGAACTCATCAAGTTAGCACAAGAAAGGTGTGACACACATAGAAATTAAGAGGAGATGAGATAGATAAGTTAGTACCTGCAAGTGAATCAAGAAGGGTGGATTTTCCAGAGCCAGAAGGACCCATAATGGCCATGATTCTACCAGGCTCAGCATAGCCATTGAGTCCATTAAGCAACCTCTTGGTTGGTCCCTTTCCAAAGTTAGGAATCACCACTCTCAGATCTTGCCAAGCCAAGAAGGTTCCTCTGTCAAAGCCAGTGTATGTCATCTCTCTCTCAACAGCAGCTGCACCACCCCAGTTGTTGCTATCGGTGGCTGCTGATGATTCTATCTCCATGTTGTTGATCTCTGCAGCTAGCTAAAGAGAAGTTTGACCCTGAAGATGGAACTTAACATAAAAATAAAAAAATTAACACAGATAGATAGACAGAGGCTAACTAGCTAGGAGGGAAACATAGAGTGATTGGCAACAAATACCAAACAACTAACTATTAATGCTATCATCAAATGAATTAGAGAGAAAGGTTGAGAGAAGAGTTAATGGCTCGAGCATGAACAGATCAGAGGCATACAGGTGGCAAGTAAGGGAAATTAATGCGAGAGTTACAGGTGTATACATGTATACCATGCTTGTGATGGCACAGATATGAATGCTGCTGTCAGTTTCAATATGGCTTTGTTTGTGTTTACATTTTCCATAAGGAATTTTGTCAAAGGATAATTCTCGATTTTTCTGAGTAATATCTTCCTATTAAATTAAAAAAGTATTGACTTTTTTTAATTTGTAATATTGTTTTTATTAGTAGGAATCACATACAAACAGTTTTACAAAATTACAACACCTTGTTTAATTAATAAAACTAGATTTTCTTATATTTTTTATATTTTTAATATATTGATACACTTTCTCTTTTTTATTTAATAATTAAATTTATTAGAATTCATCAATAAATTAAAGATACTTATATTGTCATTTAATTAAAGATGGTTAAAATTGTTGACTTTTATAATAATTATTTTAAAATTTTTACATAAAATAATTTTAATTAATTGACAATAGACAAATACTTATATGACAATAATACATAAAAATTAAAATTTTTAATATTTTTGATAAAATAGTAAGATGATTAATATAAATATATTATAGAACGATACATAGTATATTATTCAGTAAAAACTTTTTTTTATAATTAACTCGATCTTTTGCACAATGGATCCATTCTTGTAAAATTTTACAAGATTAAGTAAAAAATGTGTGTTTAATTTTCTTTTCATAAATTAACATTAAATAGGTTTTTCATCCAAATTTGTGAAAATCTATCAAGAGAGAAATAAAAACAGTACATAATTTTCTCATAATAACTTGTCATGCAAAAATAAATCTAACATGAGAGGATCTATTCCTAAATTCCTTCATCTTTTAGCATGAGAACAACTATTTTCATGTTCATATAATTTGTTATGATTGTTTACATATATTTATATTTGGAAAGATTAATCATTTAATTGTACCTAACATTTTTTTTATCAAATTTACTTACAATTACTATGTTTTAAATATCTGTATAGTTTGATGAAAATAATTACAATCTGTCATTTATGATAAAATTCATTAATTTTATGATAATTATTTTAAAATTTATATTAACCATAAATTATAATGGAATAACAATTTACACTGTTACATGACTATTAAACTCATAATTTTTTAGCGTGATTTATGCCTTCTCCTGAAATGTTACGTTCATTAAAATACAGGCAATGACTCAAAGCAAACTGAATCGAATTCCATTTTAAGATTAGACTATCTCAAAAAAAAAAAAAATTGATTTCACTTATGCAAAGGTTCAGGACATTCTTCTTTGGCATATATATGCTATAATTGTTTCCATGAACATATATTTAGATCATCACTGTAAAATATTTTTTTACCCACAACTTTGTTAGTTGCATTATATTTAAATTGTGTAATCAGGTTCTGAAAATTTTATTTGAGATTCAACTAATTCCATATTGCCAATTGATACATTTTGGATCAAAATGATATTTTTATTTGTGATTTCGTAATTAATCAAGTCAAATATCAAACTTCAAATCTTAATTAAGAATGATTTTTTTATACAAAATATGTAATTTGATTAACTGGTTATCATTCTTTTTCAACCTAACATCTGAATTAGAAAAACAAAAATAGTGTATGCTTGTGCATGAAGTATATTCCTTTGTATATTCTCGTATATTCATTAATGGCTTCGAACTTCATTTCTCAATTGAGTAGAAATTATCAATCATAAAACCAGTAAATTCCTATTTAGTCTTCCAAAATGTAAGTGTATTAAATACATATTAATCTTTGACTTTACAAAATATCTTTTATTTTAGTTTTTTATGCAGAATAATAATGAAAAATAAAGAGAAAAATTAAAATAATGTCATGTTGCAAAATTAAGAACTAACAAGAAGCAACAATATAAAAATCATTTATACTGTACATAAACTATTTACTCTTAAAAATATTTGAAGTTCGAATGTGTGATATAACCACCCCCATACAGGACAAATTTTCCAAGATTTGCACAATTGAGCTAGTTGTGCAAAACCTTCTTTTAAAAAAAAAATAAATTACGGGAGTTGTGTAAAACTCTTTAGCCATGTAATCGGTACCTCACAACCACACCCGAAACCTTCTTATAAGTCAAATGAATGTGATAATGTGTTATCCTTTAATTTATTTATTTTTTACAACAACAAACTCATAATTTCATTATTGATAATAAGTGCAATACAATGTGGTATCAAATGATAAAACGATGCACTACCATTATCAATAGCTAACCTTGCAAGAGTATGACAACTAAATTATTATTTTTTATTATTTTAAATTTGTTTTTGTCTTAGACCATCAATAGATACATTGAACTACGATTATTTTGAGTTGAGTATGATAAATCCGGTTAATGAGGTAAAACACTTTCAACACCTCTTTTCTCCTTCCATATGACTCCAACTTGAGTTTTTATTGAAGGAGAACCAAATTTCTTGGACTTATAAGTTATTACTTGAACCGACAAATGTTGGCTTTTAATTTTAAGTTTAATAGATCATTACTTGCACGGTCATCAATTATGTAGTTTTTTAAATCATTAATTTTTTTTATCATAAATGCTGAAGGAGCTTTTTATGAAACTTATTTAAATTTATATTTTGTAAGTACTTAAACAAAAAAAAAATAAAGATATTTAATGCCCTAAAAAATAAAGATATTTAATTAAATCTATATACGATCCTCTCTTTTTTTCAGATTAATTTAATAATTTTTAAGATAAAACATATTTAAATAAATTTATTGATTAACATTAAAGTAAATAGTTTAAGATCTTATCCATTAAAAAAATATCACGTGAAAACTAATATCATAAATGCTTACGTCAATGAAGTTATTTTTCATAAACTTCTAAATGTGATTCAAATAAGGGTCAGTATGCTTAAACTTTCAATAAGTTATTTTTAAAATGTATACAACAGAACAGAAGTTTACTTTTTAAAATATTTTATGTGAAACAAAAATTATTTTTGTCCGATTATAATATTAGAAAACACTTTGTATTTTAAGAAATACTTATAATTATAAAAAAAATTAAGTTACTAAAATAATCTCATAAAATATTCGATTTTTCTTCCCATTGTTATAGTTGTTCAAAAGCTTAAACAAACAGTAATGTTTTTTAAAGTATGCTGAGAGGAAAAACTCACATTGGTAATGTTTTCACTTGAAAACAAATTAGTCTTTTACTGTCAATTGAAAAATACTCTTAATACCAAAATAACTACAAAAATAAATTTTTATTTTATTTTTTTGCTTCGTTGGAAAATACTATTTGATTATAACTCACCGATAATTTAAAAATATTTTACACTACCATCCACTATAAAAGATTTTTAAATAATTAAAGTGATCTTTAAATAACTATATAGCTTCTTTTTCAGCTTAAATATTTGTATCCTAATTCATGAAAACTCTTCTAAATATAGCCTTTTTTCACTATTGGCCGTGAAATTTGTTGAGATTGTATGGGGTTTCAATTCGTACTTCCACTTTAAGTTTTTATATATTTTTTTTATTGTTTAATACTAAATGATAATATAGGAGACTTCGAATCAAAATCTAATTTGGATTCTCATAAGCAATCAAAATCTAATATTCAACTTGTTAAACCAGTAACCATTTATTTATGTATAGAACATAACACTATTCGATCTGTTTCAACAATAAAAATTAGAATATAAATATCCTATTCAGATTTCCAACCATAACGATTGATATATGCTATACAAACACGTGTAAACAAATTGCATAAAATTTCAGCATCTCACTCAATGCATGCAGCGAAGGTAATTGTTATTAACTTCCTCTCAATTTATACCCTTACCTTGAAATCCTTCATCTGACACTCGTCTACTTTTAGAACTTCCACTTGTTAATATCTTTAACTTCAATCTCAAACTTTAACTCGAAATTTTACCATATTGCTAAACATTCTTCAAATCAACTTCAAACTTCAATTCAAAACCCAGCAGAAATAAACTTGCAACTGCATCGATCAGCAATTATGCACAACGAATGGGGCAAATTTGCGAACAGTTAAAAAAATACAACACATAATCTGAAATTTCTTCAAATTTTACATAATCTGAATGGTGGCGGGATCAAAATTAAACCTAAGCTTGAAGTTTCATTTTTATATACTGATACAAATTATTTTATTATTCAATATGTCAAGTCCCTGAGATAAGTCATCAACTACAGAACACTTATCAGAGCCTCCGTAACATTCGCAAATAATATAGCAGTAATATTTTAATCCAGTAGACCGAGAGCATCACAACATTTATTAGCTTCAGCAAATGGATCATTACTCTTGTGGCGTCTCAAATCTTGTTGGGGTGTCAATTCCCATCATGCAGCAAAGGCCCGATATCAAAATTATTAGCAAAACTATACCCTGGATTAACACATAAAGCAATATTATCAGAACACCATAAATGTCATAGTCACGTTGCAGTATTTCCGCAACCCTCAGCAGACGGTAGTCAAACATAAAGAGAAATCACACAAGACAGCCACCTACTCTAAATGACCCACTCAGCTAAATATCAGATGCACAGACAAATAACGATGAAAAGTCATAATTGCTTTCTCGGGGCATATCAAGTGAAAGCATAAAAGGTGAAAGGAGCTAATTTGACAATACTATGTACGTAGATAGTTAAGATTTAAACTTAAACAAAATCAATCTTAACCATCCATGAAAAACTAAATGATCAAGAATCAAGATTACATCATCTCAGACTTAACACCTATTACACTCCCTTGTATTGGCCTGCCTACATATTGCCGTTTACTAGGTTACATATAGCACGGGTTTATGATAAAATGTGTGATCAGGGAAAGAAAAGCAAAATAACAAAACTAACGGACATGATAAATAATAGGTCATACATTTATGAAAACAGCAGACCGGGTAGAGAGGAATAAAGGACAAACATTTCATGTTCTAGTTAAGATCAAAAGCAAATTTTAGTCACTTCCTACCACATTAAACTGGATTTAGGGCCTATCAGAGACTCAAGCTCCCTATTTAAGAATTAAGATCAACTTTCCATTTAATATTTGCTTTACTGAAGCCTAATTGCAACATAAAAGATCCTCTTTTGAAGTTCCAAATTTTAAATTTGTTCTCTATGCTACTGAAACCTAGACACCCATAGCATTAGAAAGGATATTCCTAACACAGGCAAAGATATGAGATTGGAATATTCCAGGACAAAGTGAAGAAGTATAAGCAAGTCAGGAAATAAAGTAGTAAACTGTAAAGGTAAATATCAAGTATAAATGGAAGGCATTAGTTATTATAGATAATCTCCTCATTTCTTATCCCTTCAAATTAGGAGTTATCTTTTATAGGACATTTGAATTGTAGTACTTAATC
The DNA here is from genome assembly GCF_000004515.6 of Glycine max. Classification (NCBI taxonomy): domain Eukaryota; kingdom Viridiplantae; phylum Streptophyta; class Magnoliopsida; order Fabales; family Fabaceae; genus Glycine; species Glycine max. The sequence goes on from NC_038248.2 coordinate 1,451,384, forward strand.
TAAATTCATAGGGCTGAGAGCCAGAGAGGGGGATTCTTAGATGATTCCTAAGTATTTTAAGAGTTCTCAAAATATGCATTGGTTAAGAATACTATAGTATTATTTACTATGTTTTCACATCTTAGATTGAAGGACAGTTCTACAAGGAATGTTGCCACATAACACTGGCTAGATTTTTTAACAAAAACCAAATCTAACCAATTGTATAGTTTGTAGGGGAGGAAATGAAAAAAATGATTAAGACCTCCTAAGTCGAGAATATTACAGGATGTGCAACTGAACGTGGTCATTTTATCATACTTGCATTGTTAAAACTGGAGGCAGTAGTTAGAAACAGACAGCAATCTACCCAAGCAGGCCCAACGAGAGTATAGTTGTGGTACCATAGAACTTACTCATCAAGGAAACAAAAAAAAAAAGGAATTAAAAAACAAGACAACTCACAGGTCATCGAGCTACTGCACTTGTAAAAATGGACAAGGAAATTTACCACTAAAATTCCCTCTAGAAGAGATGATTTAATCTGGCAGACTTCATCACAAATTGTGGAATTGGTTGATTCATTCCCGGCTGTACTTTCTGCTAGAAACCTTTGCAGATCCCTGTAAGAAGGATACTGGATTGACCTTGAGGGATCTGACACATAAAGAATGGCATATTTTGCACCAGATTCCTCCACAGAATTGATAAGATTGGATAAAACTTCCCCTACAAATACACAGCAAACACAAGCATTTAGCATGTGGTAAAATCATATCTAGCAAAGCCCACACATAAAAGTATATGTACCTTCAGATTGTGTCCTGTCAACATTCTCAAGAGCTTGAGAGCCTTCATTGCAGAACACAACCAAATCAGTTTTCCCTCTGTGACTCTCTTCCATCCTCTTGGTCAAATAGTCCTGTCAATGGTAAATAAAGAGCATCAGGTCACCATACAGGACCCAAAATTCCATAGTGGACCATGTCACATTAATTTGTTGATTACTTGAACTGAGTGCAAAGTTGTGATTTCTTCATGATTTGCATCATCAATGGAGCAAGATCCATGGAAAGCAACATTGCCAATTCCCATATCTCCACAGGCTTCAGCAAATCCTGAAACCAACGAGTTTTCCAAAAGCACATCCTCTGATGTAGAAACATAGGGAAATGCCACAGAAGTGTTGGATCTGGCGAAAGAGTTCTGTTCATGACAATGGAACAGTATCACAGTGAAAAAAAAAAAACATAATTCCTTATGAAATCTTAAATCAGGATTACTCGACATGGAAAGTTGACAGACTGCATGTCACAATTTACTCACCTTGAGCAGGTCCAAAAGAGCTGAGTTTGCATGTTTGTTCATGCTTAAATCTGAAGATTGTAACTGCAAAAGAAAAAATGTAACATAGTTTACTCAACCAGTGCCGCTTCACTAGTTGACAGAAATATAATATCAAGTAAACAATAAATAAATACAAAAGCTGCAACATGATGATCTGTATAGCTGGTTGAAAGATGTTACCTCTCTACCAACGAATAAGAGTGCCAGATCCAGAGGCTCATGAAATTTCTTTCCTTTGCACTATCCAAAATAAACAAAAATTAAAAACACTAAGCAACAACAATAATAGCAATAAAGTGAACAAAATCGAAGCAAAACTAGCATAAATAAAAACAGAAAAAAAATCCCCTTCTCCATAAAGGTTGGGAGGGGGGGAGAACTGCAGAGTACATAGTGGGAAACCAGTCATGAAAATTAGTGTAACATACCAGAAAATTTGACCAGCCTGCTTCAGATAAAATAGATTTTGCTAGATCCTTCGGAGAAATGACTTGGTAATTTACAGATTCCTTCAATATATTTTCAGAGGCCCTGTAATAGTCCAGTAAAATATAAACGGTTTTCATTTTTGCTGAAGTACATAATGTAAAGTTGTAAACACATTAAGGGAATATTCAACAACAATACTCAAAACCCATTCTTACAGGGAATAAATCACATGAAGTATCTGGCAATTTAAGGATGTTGTCAGTTGCCACTAAAGACAATAAGAATTAAACAAGTGTTGCATATTTTACTGACAATTTTCATTTTAACCCTGTTCATGTTTTCCAGTTATCCATTGCCTTCATTTTATCACTCTAAACTAAACCTTCAAAACCACAAATTTGAAGCCTTAAAGTCCACCATATCTGAAGTTTTCTTGAATAATTCAGGAAATCTATCTCCCCTTTATGAACCAAAAAGTGGGTATAATGCCAGTGGAAACCTCAAAATGAAGTGTGGGGCTTTCTCTACTTCAAATCCTCCTTTGATTTTCTTACGTTTTGAAACCTTTTTCACATGTGGTTTCTATAAGCCAGACACACTACTTTCAATATCCCCAACACTACACTACAACCTTAGAAAACCCATACTACTCCTCCTTCCAACAAAATCCAAATTCACCATTCCTTTAACTTCCAGATTAACCCTATCTTGTTCTAATCCGAAAAGGCGATAGTAAGCTCGGCAATAACTCAATTTAAGTTGTTTGCTATTAGCCACATCCACACGAATCAAACAGCGTGGAGCATTGCAAGTAGAGATTCATTGTATAATGAAGTATAAATTGTAAATTGACACAAAAACGAATAAAGTGTAAGCGAATGAGGAATTACAGTTCATAATGTGATGACCAAAGGAATGCCGGGACGGTGGAAGGAACTGCTAACAATCCATTCGGAATAAAAGCAAAGAGAATGAAAGCAGTAAATAGCGGCAGCACCATCGTTGTCCTGCACTCACAAAACAAAAATTCGAAGTTAGATCGCGAGATATTTTTTATCGATCAGCTTCAGATCGAGCACATACAACGTACAAGGCTCCGTGATGTGATGAATTCAACAATCGAAATCGATCGAATCAGAGAGAGAGAGAACAAAAACCTAATCTTACGAAACTCACCTCCTTCTTAACAGGTGTCTATTTTGTTGTTTTCATTAGAAAACTGCAATGGACACCACCTCGCTCTCCATTCAGATCTATGCTGCCCAAAATTTTATTTGTGATTAATGATTAAATGCATATATGGTCATTTTTTTAATAATAAGAAACAATTTAAAAATGACAAATGTTAATAAGTGATTTAAAAATAAGACACAAGGATAGAAAAATTGTATTGAAAAAATAAATAATTTACAGTATTATATAAAAATCAATTAACAATTAGAAACATTTTAGAAGATACATTTGATTTTTATCACCAAACGGGTTAATCAACTAGTCATAATTAATCTAACTTTACATGTAATGTAGTCATCTTACTCTATAAGATTATCTCTTATAAAATATTTTTGTATTCTTTTTTACTTTTTTTTTTTAAAAAAAAGATGCACTTAATTTTCCTTCTAATCTCTTAATTAATTTGTTAAATCTTTACTTTCAGAAAAATAAATACAATAAACGATATTTGTTAAGTTAAGAAAGCATATAAAAAGGAATATCTAATAGAGTCTCCACTACATTATTTTTAGACAAAAAAATTATTTCAAATTTAATTTAAGTGTCAATTTGTTTTTCTAACTTTTATGGTCTAGTTTAATCTTCTAAGCTTTTTTATGCTAACATTTTCTTCTAACTTAGTTTTGTCTCTCAGCTGAAATTTCCTAAAATGTCTTAGACTAGGGCTATTTTTTATTTTTTATTTTTGGACTAGAGCTACTTCTTTTGCAGTTCATTGTCAAAACATAAAACTGGTATCTTCTTCCTCGGTAGCCATCTCCTTTTTACATTTCTATGGCTTCCTCCTTCATCTTCACAAGCTCACGAAAGCATAGTTGATTTTGTGTCTCCAAATTAACTGCAGCTCATTTGAATGATCTTTGTTAACTAGAGTAAGAGAACAAGTGCTTCATATGTCCAAAATTTTGGATAATCTGCAACATGAATTGATTGAAGAGCCTGCTGAGTGCTGAGTTCTCCAGCTGGATTAATTGCTCCACCCTTGAGACTTTGAAGTCTAACCCTAAGGGTGTGTTTGATTTAATGCTAGAACGGACGCACATTTTAAATTAATTAAACACAAAGTTCACACAATCTTATTGAGAATGAATCCTCTCTTATCACATTTTTACTTCAATCCTCTCATCTATAACCAAAATGTCATCATAAATCTTCATAGCTCACTACAAATTGCCTATGTTTAGTCACCTTGTTTTTCATTTTAAAGTTAAACACTCAGCAATCCTTATAAAGCCACCATCATTGACTAAATGTTAGACTTCCATTTAGGAGTATTGATGACTCATTACATCCCGCTAAGGCATTGACCCGTTTTGACTCAAAGCTAATTTTGATGGATTTAGATTTTAGATATTAACTCTAATATATGTTGAAAAATGTTTTAATCATGCTTCAGTTCATTCTAATCCGAGCAAATATCAGCATATTACTTGTCGACTTAATTAATATTATTTTACATAATTTGACATTATATAGTATTAATATTATTTATTTTGAACTTTAATTTGTAAAATATACCTTAATATTACTTATATTTCTTTAATATTGTATTAGTTATACATAACAATGAAAATGATATGAGTTTTTTTATAAAAAAAAAACTATTTGGATCACTTGATTAAAGAACAAAAACGGTTAATACTTGTGTTGTGTTAATATTATTAGTAAATATTATTTATTATACTTATAAATAAAGTCAATTATTCTTATCTCATTCATTATTAAATTTGGATTGTTATTTTTATATTCAAATAAATAAATTTGTAAAAAATATTACCTTTGTTTGTGTAATTATTAACCCATTTTGACCATAAATTTATATCAACATTATTAATGCCAAATTATTGAATTCGTGAATGAAAAGAAATTATTTTAGCTTAATTAAGTATGTTTAAATAGTGGTTATGCAGTTATTAATAATATATTTTTTTCTTAACCTTTTAGTTTATAAAAAAAGAAAGAGATACAAAAAGAGATCCTAACTAATTTGGAATATGACCGAAATATAAATAAAATTTAACTAATAATTATTTATATAAAAAATCAAACTCGGATACTATCCAAACGATTTAATCTTAATTTTAATATATTAACTAATAGTTACCCGTGTATACATACGGGTTGCTCCGCTTAGATTAAGACATAAAATACTTTAAAAACTATAAAAAAAATATAAAAAGTCATTTGTATTTCTTTTTTCAAACTATTTTTTTTTTAATAAATGGAGTTGGAAGTATATGCCATCACATTAGGCAAGACCCAATTATGAGTTCAATGAAGCATGTAAGTTACTCATGAAAATCGAATAACCACAGGTCAGCCATAAAGTATCAATGTTTTTTCCATATAAAAAATTCATCCCACTACTTATACTTGACTCTACAAAACAGTTATCTGATTTCTATACATACCTTAACACCCCAGCTGAAAATAAATAAATAACTACACTAAATTTAGTCAGGGCGATATTTTTTTGTAAGAGTTAAATAGTCAAAATTCTTGATGAGTATTACTTTATATGATATAATTGGTCCTCGTCATCAAAAGAGTAGAGCAGTAACATTAGAGATTTTTATAATGTTTACAAATTATCAATAGAAAGAAAATAGTAATTTCAATGTACATAAAGCTTCTTACACTAAGCAAAACTATAAATCCTAAATATTCCTACTACGACAAATCCTTTAGCACAGATGAGATATTTTACCATGGCATGGTCTATGCATACATACAACTTCAATACGTTTGACAAACAAAAGCATGCATCATCTATATGTAACTGCTCGATTTTCATGACAGACAGCCAAGATAACATTATCTATGTTCTGCATCACTCAGCCCTGCATCCTATTCTTTTATATAAAGTAAACTTATTATATTATTAAAGCAAAATGACAAGAAAACCACAAAATATCAAAGGTGTCAATTTTTTAGTTGGTCTAATTTTATAAAATCAATAACCTATTATTTCATATCTATTGATTGATTACTTATGTCTAATAGTTAGTAATATACTAAGAAGAATAACTTATCATTAATAATAATCATTTGGGCAGAATCATTTTTCGTACTAAAAAAATATTTTAAATAAGTAAAGTTCAGTGATGAACACAATTAGATTGAAAACATTGGAAAAAAACCCTAAATGGTTAAATTGAATTAAATGAATATTAAGCAAAATTATTAATTCAAAAAAAAACTTTAAAATATCAACTTAAATTAAAAAAGTCAAAGAACATATTAAAACTCAAATTAAATTTAAAAGAAAAAAATAATAGTTTTGTTCGTCTATATCTTATTACTACCTCCAAACAGAAATATAAAAAATTAAATTACATTTATCAAAAAAATTATTTAACATCATTTAATTTTGATATTCTTAATAGAAAAGTTAATTTCTTAAAATACTCTCTACATTAATCGCATAAGACAAAAAAAAATATAAAACTCCAATTAAATGAAGAATATTTTAAAAATAATATAGGATTGACTAAAATTTGTTTGTATTTTAATCCAATACCCATTGAATTATTTTTCTTATATTTCATTCCGCAAGAAATACTATGCAACGCATCTTGATTTAATACACTGTAAAAAGAAAATGTTAAACTTCTATACGTTTCTTATATTTTTATTGAAAAAGTACATATGAAAAATAAACATATTTATTATTTTTTTTAATTTTTAAAATATTCATTTTTTTATTATCCAATACTAAAATTATTGTTATAAAAAAATACTAGTTAAAATCATAGATAGATTCATGCATTGCGTGAGGTAGGTGAAGACCTCTCGGACTTGGAACGCAGAACGAATGATTCATCAATTTAGGAGAGTTTTGGCCGCCAAATAAACACTCTCACTATAAACTCCAAAGTCCCAACGCTAAACCAAACCAAAACTAAAACAATGTTGTCTGTCTGAGTTTACATTGAGAGTGCCCAAGTTCGAATTCGAAAGCAAAAACATGTTTTTGGCGAGACCCATTTTCCGAGGACCCTCCCTTTGGGCGTTGCACTCTTCCTATGCATATTCCTCTGCCTCTGCAGCTGCTATTCAAGCTGAGAGAACCATCAAAGAAGGGCCCAGAAACGATTGGAGCCGAGACCAAGTCAAATCCATCTACGACTCTCCCATTCTCGATCTTCTCTTCCACGGGGTAATTCCTGTTTCTTTGTGCTTTAATGGCTTCCTGTAAAAATCTTTTTTATTTATTTATTTTAGATATTGTTAAGTTGATAAGGAAAGTGTCGGAAATCTCTCATTAATTAGTAATACGACGAAAAATAATACTGTATGTGGGTGGGGGGGAACCCTTGGTTCATAACCTAATTTTTGAAGTTGAGTTAAGATGATACCTGAGTCTATCCTACTAGTTGTTGTTAGGCCTATCGAGTCACCTGATATCAGACCATTATGAGACCACTCAAAGAAGTCCAGTCTCTCACATTTCACGCTCATGTAACGGATGCATGATCATAATTGTTGTAATTTTACTAAGAGATTTTGTTTTTATTTTGGGGGTGCTTGGTTTGGTTTGTCAGGCTCAAGTTCACAGACATGCTCATAACTTCAGGGAAGTTCAGCAGTGTACTCTTCTGTCTATCAAAACAGGAGGGTGCAGTGAAGATTGTTCCTATTGTCCTCAATCCTCTAAGTATGATACAGGAGTCAAAGGCCAACGCCTTATGAACAAGGAAGCTGTTCTCCAGGCTGCAAAGAAGGTACACTTTTTTTTTCCTTCAGATAATCAGTTTAGGGGCTGTGTGCTTCTACAGCAGTTGTCCTTGTGATGTCATTATTGATGTCTGGAAAACATGAATCTGCCTCTCGAGTGACATCGTGGAATGGTTATGTATTCATCTCAAACATTTCCTAGCTTGTGCATCATATCAAATTAAGAAATGTAGCTTAATTTAGATGTTGGGAATCTTATTTTATGTAAAGAAGGAAAAAAAAATCATGCATGTTGTTGCTTGTTGTTGGTATGCTTTTTCTTGAATGGAGAATCCTTTTCCTTTAGGCAAAAGAGGCTGGGAGCACTCGCTTTTGTATGGGTGCTGCGTGGAGGGATACACTAGGAAGAAAGACCAACTTCAACCAGATCCTTGAATATGTGAAAGACATAAGGTAATGCAACATCATTTTATTTTTGTCAAATTTATCAAGTACCACAGAATGAGCTGTTGAGTCTAGGCAGATAAGTCTTCTTATTGGGATTTGTTTGTTAAATACATAATAAAAGGTTGGCGGTGACTGAAAAGTATGCTGAATGTTTTATTTATTACCTTTCAAGTTTCAAGTGAAATATACTTTATTTCTTCATTAAAAATGATAACACTTAGACTATCTGCCTTATTCTAGGGACATGGGAATGGAGGTTTGTTGCACCCTTGGCATGCTGGAGAAACAGCAGGCTGTTGAACTCAAGAAGGCAGGTCTCACTGCTTATAATCACAATCTTGACACTTCAAGGGAGTATTATCCAAACATAATCACAACAAGGACTTATGATGAGCGTCTTCAAACCCTTGAGTTTGTTCGGGATGCAGGGATCAATGTTTGTTCTGGTAATTATTTTACTTAAAATACAATGAAACTTATTAGTAATTTGCTATGACTTGTAGTCAAGTTCATCAAGATGATTATAATATACTATTTGTAAAATCTTTTCTATATTAGTAGAAGATCCTCCATTTTATTCATAAGCAGTTATTCTTTTTTTATTCCAGAACATAAGATGTAGATCTTATTTGTTATGAACTCTTCTTTCACTGTTTTCCTTTGCTCTGAACTGGGCAGTATAAAGTTATTGGTTTAATACTAGCCGGACTTGACAACTTAGTCTCGATAAATGGTTTAAATCTTGTTTACATGAAAGTGAGAATTAAGTTTCAAATGGATTGCTTTTGGAAATAAGAAAATTCAAAATGTTAGCTTGGAATTTGTAAAATTTGAAATTATACATATTTTATCTATTTATAGATTAATTGTGTAAGAGGGCGAGCCCTGGTGCAGCGGTAAAGTTGTGCCTTGGTGATTTGTTGGTCATGGGTTCGAATCCGGAAACAGCCTCTTTGCATACGCAAGGGTAAGGCTGCGTACAACATCCCTCCCCCATACCTTCGCATAGCGAAGAGCCTCTGGGCAATGGGGTACGAAGTTTTTTATAGATTAATTGTGTAAGATGCAAATCAAATTTTTCTAAGTGGCTTAAGAATTTTTGTTACTGTATTTTGTTTACTTTGGTAACATTGTAGTTACTTGAGAAAAGAGATTCACAGCAGTATAATCATGTCTAATGGACTTGAATTCATTAAATATCTTTTATGTGAATTTTATGGCATAATTTCTATCACTTCCCTTAAAGCTATGTTTAAATAATCATCTTATGGATGAACAATATTTATTTGAAGACTCAGCCATGACATCACCAGCTATCAAATCCAGAGTTTGCTTTGTATCTATTTAAAGCTAACCTGAATTACTTTTGTTTATCTTTTCACTTCAACCTAAACAATGATTGTTCAAGGTCTCATTCTATTCACCAGTTCTTATAATTGAGCCATTCCATTTATGCAGAAAAATATCTCATTGCAATGAGGAGGGTTATTTTTCTTACAATTGTCTGACCAACTGAAAATTATTTACAGGAGGAATTATAGGGCTTGGAGAAGCAGAGGAGGATCGTGTAGGTTTGTTACATACATTGTCAACACTCCCCACCCATCCAGAGAGTGTTCCTATTAATGCACTTGTTGCTGTAAAGGGAACCCCTCTTGAGGATCAGAAGGTGAATTCAATAAACTACTTAAATTGTTAAACTGAACTATTAGTGAAGAAATGCCAGTCATCTTAATGGATCTTAATTTTTTATTGAGTCTGATAGTTGAGTCAGGAGGACAAAAAGGTCTGATTTTAAAATGCTTTGAGTTATGAAATTAGCCTTTCTGGAGACACCTTTTATGTAGTGCATTTCATAAATGTGAAGATAGTAACTAATATTTTATTACTGGAATCCAAATTGTAAAATTTATGTGTGTTGAGGTGACAAGTAGAGAGCGGGTTAGTGTAGTAAAATTGATAGATAACAATTATCAGTCAGTGACAATTTCTTGTGTGGTTTGAATGATAATGATGTAAAAGAGGAGGTGGAACCTAATTAGTCTGATGGGAGGTGATAAATCATGTTATTCTCAGATTTATGACAGAAGCTAGGGTGTATGCATTTTGTTTACGTGGTCTTGTCAGATATTGTTTATTAGGATTTTAATTCTGTCACCTTCTCCTAACCTTTAAGCATTTTAATGACTATATTTGTATCTTGTGTAGGATGTAATTGCCCATTGATAATATTAAATAACAAGCATCAAAGTTGTATGTAGCTATTGTGCTTGCTTTTATGTTTGGATTGATAGCATCATCAGTAATTGCTTCAAACTTACTGACTTTGTGTGCCTTATATGCAAGTTTACCCAAATTACTGCCACGTTGTTACTTGTTTTGAATTGTCTATAACTTCTTATCTACAAATATTTTCAGCCTGTTGAAATATGGGAGATGATTCGCATGATAGCGACTGCACGTATCATAATGCCAAAAGCAATGGTAAGATTATCAGCTGGCAGAGTTCGATTCTCCATGCCTGAGCAGGCATTGTGCTTTCTGGCCGGTGCAAATTCTATATTCACTGGTGAAAAGCTTCTCACTACTCCTAATAATGATTTTGATGCTGATCAACTCATGTTTAAAGTTCTTGGACTCCTCCCAAAAGCTCCAAGCTTAAATGAAGGTGAAACTAATGTGACAGAAGATTATAAGGAAGCAGCTTTTTCTAGTTGAGCTGTCAACGGTTTTTAAAAAGTGTGATCTTTCAATTTCTCTAATTGCTCATTAGCATGTACTGATGTTAGGTTTCATTGAATTTTGTCTATTCTCAGCTTTGAAGACACAAACTCCAACAGTTAAAAATAAATATTGAAATTATTTATTTTTCACTAAATGGGTTTTTTTTCAAGCTTAAAATAAATGTAAAAAAGATGTTGACACTTTTCAGCGTGATCATTCTAAAATTATGCACCAATATCATGGTGGTGGTTGGAGATTTGCCAAAATACTCTCTTAAAATCGAAGTATCGTTATCAATTTATTTATTTGTGAAAAGCATTTGTTGTAGTCTGCAACCGCCAGAAACTTTTGTTTTGGGTGTTCTGCAGCCGCCATTTCCAAGTGGTTTAAGATCGCCAGAAATTGCTGGCAAATATGGTCAGTCTACACGGCTGCAGCCTGATTCATGTTTCAGGCAGAAAACAACCCTAATTTTGTAATGAAAAATGCGAAATTGCACGAAACAACACAAAAAGGGATACTGAAATCTGATTGGTTATTTAATTATCACTTAAACCAACCATGAATGGTTTTAAGGGTCCTGATTTGTCAAATGACTGATTCTTGCATTTTGAATCCATTTTTATCATAATATATGGCATCTAAAAAAAATATTATTTTAGTATATTAAAATTTAAAGTAATTTATTTATATTTAATAAAACATTAAAATTTATAGACATATACTATCTTCAAATTAAAGAGGCTACTTTTCGGGTGATTTACCCAAACCAATTACAAAAGAGATGTCTGAAATTTTAATGTTTTATTAAATATTCAATATAAATAAATTGCTTTAAATTTTGATATAATAAAATATTTTTTTAATAATATTATTTTAACTTATCATGTATTTTGTAAGCATATAACAAAGTTTCATGTATAAAGCAATTTTGCTAACCATTGTTACAAAGACATTAAAGAGTAAAAATTGAAATGATTTTCTTAAAACACTTATTATAAATTTCCTATCTATAAATTTGTCTCACGCATCATAAGTCAAAGGATTGTCTATTACCCTTTATGTCTAAACGCATAATAAATCATTAAATATTTCATTTTAACGGCATAACAAGAAAAAAAAATTCAATATATCCATGGTATCATAACCATGCAAACATATAACTCAAACCATTTTTACCAAATAATTTACTTCTGATTTTTATTATTGACATCTCTATCTTGTTAGATGTAGGCACAAATACCCACTATGTAAACTAGCAAAATAAAAGTCATTAAACACCTTATGCTGAAAGACCAAGTCGACGTCCAACTAAGGATTAGTTTCATGCCAAAATAGTAATACACTGGTCCTACGCCAAAATACAGTTTTATAGAACCGCCCCTTCGAACCTTCTAATCATGAAAACTAGCAATCCCGTATTAGTACAGCAATTTTGTACCGATGAGATTAAGATAGGTTCAATAGTAACACTATTACACTAACAGTACAGCATGAGCTAAATTAATGCTACCAAGGAGCACCTCTTTTACTATCGAACTGAGAAATCTTACAAATGTTAAAAATAAACCAATAGAAGGAATTAAGGGTAACAAAAATAATTGACTTTGAATTCTCAAGGATTACATCAAGACACTTGTTTTTATCTTCTAAATAAGACGTGAGATCCTCTATACAGAAAAAAAAAAAGAAAGAATAATGATTGTCAATTGCTCAAACCTTACAATTAGGCATGCCTGGGTATATTCTGTGTTCCTAATCTTGCAAATAGATAGCATACAAACTAGATAAAAGATCAAAAAGGAACTCTTGGAAAATCAGTCAGATTTTGCAGCAAGGTAATGGTCCCCCACAGTAAAAAAGATATGCTCACCAAGAACCACTTCCACAGCAGGTAGCTGTTCAATTGAATCGACAATTTTCTGCAACAGGAGATAAAATGAATGTGCATATTTCCACCAAAAACTAAAACAAAGACAAGACACTATAGCTCAATCAAACCTTTCCATTTCCATCTTGAAATTCAGACTTCAACTTCAAATGATCTCTTGATAGCAGGTAAGTTTGCAAATCATGTGCACCTTTTGCATCACCTGTAACAACTGAACAGTAAGTTGGAGCAACCAATAATCACAGATAATGAAAGAGTATCAAAATACAGCTTGTTTCGGTGAAGGGAGTATGAGCTTAACTAAGAGAAACCAAACCTGTAAACAGTGAAAGAATGGCTTTTTTGTTAAACATCAATGCAGGTTTTGTCAAAGTAATACCAAATGACAAGCTGGCTATCCCATGGAACCTCTCTTCGCCAAGGACAACCTGCAGTTGTTCAAAGAATAATATGATTGAGTGGCTTGAAACCAAGACATATGGCTGATTTGTAAACAAAAAAATTCAATAGGAAAGGAGAGGCAGAAACCAGGAGGACAACTGTAGGACAACAAAATAAAGTATAAAATATATTTGTTCTCAGTTTAATCATTTTGAAATTACTGCTTGAATATTTAATTTAGGCAAATATCAGAGTTTCGGAAATATTTCAATAAACAATTTTGTCCAAATTGCATTAATAACCAGAGCGAACACATGCTAATGTATAAATCATAGAACTAATTGGTAGGTTTCCCAAAGATCAGGTGGGGTTAATTGCCAAGATTAGAATTGACCTCTGCACCAAGGGAAAAGCTTTGTAGCATAATACAACAGAAAGTTGAGACACAGTATTTTCAACAAAACCTATTGGGAAAAGACTTTGGTTGTTATTGAAAAAGACATGTTCAACCTCATTCGTGTTAATAGAACAGAATAAATCAGCCACCCCCATAAGGTCCAAATTACTTACTGCATGTGCAGGCATCAGAGAATTTGGAAGCAACTGACTACCAATAGCATCTCTGATGTAGGATTCCTGCAAAATATACATGATAAAAGAAAACAACATTACAAATTTGAGATCAGCATAGGAATTAGGTGATGCCAAGACTGTAAATTGAATTCATGTATACCCAGAACAAAATGCATGATGCAACTCATCATATAAGAACCACATGCATGTTTTTTACGTACAAAATATTGAGAAAAATAGCTTCTTAAACATAGACATTGTAAAAGACAGCACACGTGTATCGATATATGTGTATAATATTAGTCTTCGATAGAATAAAAGCTATTCACATAAATAATGTATTTATTGCAGTAAACCTCCCACCCAAGAAGGAAAACACACTCTTGGGTGGCCAATAATGAAGAAGAGAGCAAAGCTATACAATGGACATGCAAAAAAGCCTTTTCTTAGTAATATGTGTATGTGTATAATTTGTATATCAGGTCCCCTCAGATTAAAAATATCATGCCATCATGTAGGACATGTTTGTACAATATTTTAAAGGTTGTTTAAGGCAGTTTTCGGAAGCTACGGTAAAACTAAGTTCCAACATTCTAGAACAATGAAGTATTTTAGAAGGGTAAAATGAAAGTTTTTTCCGCTTCTTTGGGGTGAACTCCAGAATTATATAGTGGATTCTAGTTTATCTACATGAATAACTACACGATACTAGCCTCAAATTCACACTTACATACAAACAAGTCCCAAGAGTTGATAAATAAACTCATTATAACAAAATTGTATAATGCACTGTACATATTATTGGAATTAGTACCATAAAACTTTTAGCCCTCGGAGAGTTCCAATAGTAATCTAAGGCAAAGAAGAAGATTAAATATTTGATCGAGTTTTTACATGAAAACAAAGTCCTGCCTCTTCACCGAAATTCAATTTTTTCATACTAGCTTTCATGTGTCTAACCCATCCCCACACCAGCAACACACTATCTATCCACCATCTTCAAATCAAGACTTGTTTTACAGAATTTACATCTTACTGTTTAGCAATTCATTTGGAAAAAAATTGTTTGGTTATTACAATTTTGAAATTTAGTTGTTTAACTTCCTAATTGAATACTCAATGATTTAGTTTTGTACCTGGATGCTTCAAAATTGAGAATTTTTATGTTAGATCACTTTTCTTTGGGATAAAAAAATAAAAAGATTCCAAATTGTTGTAAATTTGGCATTTAGTTGTTGCATATCAAATAGTATTTTGACAATTCTAGTTTTTCGGTGTATAAATAGGCCACAAGGCATTAATAATTTTTTATTTTATTCTGTAAGTACTTAAATATTTTGATCTTTATTTCTAACTTAAATTCTGACTATTTTTAAAAATATTTTTTTTATGGTAGCTCTGTAGTTTTGTTTTAGTTTTTTTCACTTTCTCAATTTGCATGCTGATAGAATAAGAATAGGAATTTGCAAAAACAAAGTTGCTGTCCGGCAATGCTATACACAAAAAACATAAGCATAATATTTCAAACTTCAAAGCCAAATTGATCTCTTAATTCTCTACCTGTGAATGCAAGACTCTATGAGAGACCGATTTGTCATCATCTAATGATTCAAAGTAAACCTCCACCATGTCAGTTGGTTCAAGAGCAACTTTCTTCCGTAACTTCTGAATCCTATTAACAATCTGTGCAGCAAAATTTTAAAATAAATTAATAGATTTAACTCAATTTCAGGTCTTAAGAGTTGTAAGTGAAAAAATTTAAAATAAATCAAAGTATGATAAATGTAACATTATTGTAAGAAATAGCAAAATAATATGTACTGTTGAAATTATGACGTTTTAGGTATTATAAAGGGAGGAGATTGAGAGAAAAGAGACTTTGAATAATAATCTCTTAACCATTATGCTTTTTAACAAAGAACACTAACTCTTGTTTATATGCTAATCATAATCTTAAGTCTTAACTAATTAGGGAAACAAAACATGAGATAAAGAAATATGGTAACCAATCCTAAAAGATAATGGGAAACTGAGAAGCTAATCCTAAACAGGTCAAAACATACTGAACAACATAATATCTAAAATTCACCAAAAATACAGATGCATGAAGACTCTACATCACAAGACTTGCAAATGAAAGAACCAGTTCATTGAGGAATGGTAGGAAGTAGCATCTATTCACTTTATTAAGATAAAGTAAATAAATTGGATGTCTCTTACATGGCATCCATACACTTCATAAACATTAAAGAATTAGCTAGGATGTTCTTCCATGGCAATTATTTTACCTCTCGAGCAGCACCAGCCTCAAACAATGACTCATCAGGACGTAAGTCCAATATCACCAGAACATCACCTAAAACAAAAAGACAGATGCTCATCAGGAAAAAAAATGTCATAAATTCAAAACTGAAAATTACATCATAGCAATCAGCTCATTTCAAACATTAGTTATTTTTATAACTGCAGAAAAGGGAGTTATCATTATCTATTAAAGATTCTCACCATCTCCAGCAGCATCAACCTCCTTCTCAGTCATACCATCAGGTCGTTTAAAATCACGGAGAACCTGAATAAAAACAAAGAGAATAAGGTCCTAGTTTACTAGTCCGCAGCCTACACTTTAAGGGAAAACCCCACAGCAGTTGGATGCTTCTAGAATTTAGGTGCCTATAAATTCAAAACTATATCTGCGTGTGACTTTATATAGGTAAATTATTTGCAGTCACCATCGTGAACAGCCAAAATTAAAAGGAATAATTTTGACAATAAGGATATCTGTTAAACAGAATGCTGTGTTTTAAAGAAGACAATAGATGGTACTGATGGTACTCAAGAAAGCATTCGTTATAACTATGATAACTACGGTCCTGTTTGGATTATATTATCTATAAGCACTTACAGGAGAAGAAAATAAGAAGGTAAAATGAACTAAACTTATCTCATAAGTTAAAATCAACTTATACACTTCAACTTTTATACAAGCTCTCTCATCTAACTTCTCCAAACAAGACCCATACCAACATCACAGACTCCTAGCCCTTTGAATACTAAAACATCAATAAGTTCAATAAGACTTCCCTCATCTCCACACTAACCATAAAGAAGACATGCCATTTAATTATTTATTTTGGTAAACATCAATGCAAATTAATAAAAAGGGAAAGGCTCTACTAAATGAAAACAGTCTTAGTTATCATCCCCACAAGATTAGCACCTTAATATCAGTCAGCTTCAAACACTGATTTGCAATGACGACTTCTCCAGCATTCTCAAAAGCCAAAATATTTTCCTGTGACATTGCTTTGATTTCTTTGGCAACAATGCCCATTGATTTTCCTAGTCTCTTACCTAAAACACTGCAAATAAAAAAAAAGAACAATATTAAACATTGTGACAGGTATAAAGGACAAACTTCCCAGAAAGTCATGAAATGCATACCTAAATTCAGGCTCAGCGCGTAAAGATGCATATTTTAAAGTATCATTACATGGTACAAGGGATCGTACATTGAGTTCCTCCAGCACATACTGCAATGCAAATAGAATACAATTACAATTTGATTGAGTAGAAGCCAAAATAAATAACGAAGCCTAACAACACAAGCAATTTTTCAAAGTAAAGCATTAAGATAGGACACAAGGGATATGGACAAACAGGAGGAAAAGGCATCTTCAAAGCAGAGACAAAAACAACAACAACAACAACAACAACGCCTTATCCCACTAGGTGGGGTCGGCTACATGGATCAACTTCCGCCATAATGTTCTATCAAGTACCATACTTCTATCCAAATCATTAAGTTAAAGCAGAGACAAAAACAAAAGAAGGTAAAAAGCAATAACTGCTCTAATTCTAATTGTTAGAATAAAAAGGGTACAAAAGAATATGTAAAACAACAATAATCACATACAAGCATCAAAGCAACTTCAATAAAAAAGGATATAAACGAAGCTGATAATGTGCCATGTAGGTTTGTTTTTTCATCCCATTTGGGTGTGCAACAAACAAAATTTTGATCTGAAATATCAAATGGAGAGGAACTTAATTGAAGGGCTAAAGGGGCAGAAAGATTTCTCTCTTTATTTTTTTTGGAGAGAAAATATGGACAAATAATCATATCATTAATAGTTAATTTAATCAGACCTCCGAGAGACTTATATAGTGAGAAAGGTAACTGATTATCAGAAGCATCAGGTAAAAGCTATTATCATATGAATTGATTGGCATAAAAAAAATGCTGAATAAAAACTAAAAAGCACAAACGGAAAACTATAATAACAGCTGTTACAGGTTGTCACATCAAGCAAGTACCTCCTTCAATTTTCCATTTATGTCATCAAGGAAGTCTGCATCGGGATGAACTATAACCATCTCCCTGTAGTAGCAAGAAATGATAAAAAAATTATATGAAACCAAAAATTGATGTCCTTACAGACATGATACATACATGTTTGTATGCATTTTTTTAATGCTAATATACCTTAGTGGAGTCTTAAGAGGCTTGTTGTGCCGCTCACGAATGTTTCTCGCCAGATCAATTATTGTCATCATCCTTGAAACACTCTGCTCAATTCGTTCTCCCCTCTGATGTAATCATGTAGTTAAATAGAAAGAGATAGCATATTAGGTTAATGCTATATATATTGACCACAACTAAAGCAAGACCCTGTATTTAAATTAAAACTGCAAAATGCAATACTTTCCACCACAAAATCTAATTATGCTTTCTGGGGAAGGAGAGGTAGTGGATGAAGGATGCATAATAGAGAATATGTCAGGAAAGTTTACATGCAATCCTATTTCCTATAACATATATTGAAAAAAAGAGAAAGATAGATTAAAAAAATATGAAATATAAATTCAACCAACTATACCAATCCAAAGGGTTATTTGCAAACTCTTAACAAGAAATCCTATTACAAAAGATAAAACACAAAGAAAATGGAGGCAATGAAATCATTCTAGAGCAAGGCCACGAATAGAAAAGGCTTAAAAAAAAGGATAATGCTCAAGCAATACAAGCACAAACACAGCACATGAATTGTACATGGATCAGGATACTGATGTGACCCACACAGACCCAAAGGCGAATCTTATAAAAAAGGATATGTTACTGTGTTAGTTTTGAACTTTCACTTCTCCATCTTTTGCATGTGTATTGTAGCATAGAATTATAAAAAAAATCTAATACAAAATCCCAGTTCATCTGTCAGTTTCCAGAAGAAACAAAACAATAAAAATAAACAAACTGAATTATGTATATCTAATTATCTATTAGTATATTAAAAGCAAAAATAACTTTGCAAACTTCATACAGTATATTGAATGAGTTTAGGCCTAACAAGAGACTACATTGTTTTTTTTTTCAATCATTTAATAGTACCAATTGCAGGATTGAGAGAATATATTGAATAATTAAGATGTATACCCTTCCTTCTTCTGTAGGAAAACTGCAATAGTGTATGCTTTCCTCTGATCCATTAGAAACTTTTCGCATATTTTGATAGAGCACCTCAGTGAAGAAAGGTGTAAAGGGAGCCATAACTTTACAGGATAACAAAAGCACCTGAAAGAATTTGTATAATTAAGTCTACAACTGTTCTAACATAAGGTACCATCATTTTCTGGTAATACTGTAACCAACCAAGGTATAGATAAAAGATATCACAAGCATACATTGTAAAGAGTTGATAGTGCTATCCTGCAGTCTTCTTCCCCAGAACGACCTTTAAGTCTCTTACGATTGAACCTTACATAAATATTTGTAAGGTTATCAAGAAACTTCAGAAGATAAGGAACCACCTACAATATAATTTTTAATAATGGTAACATTTTAGTAAATGCTTTAAATATTACACTAATTATACCACAAATATAGCAAATGATGTAGCTGAATAACAGTGGCAGTAAATCTTACATACATAAGCAACAATTGTGATCATGCAAAGTGAAAATTTGTGAACTTTTAGAAGTAAATGAATCTAAATGTAAAAACAATGACTTAAAAAAATGACACTGGAGATTATATTCATATTCCTTGTTCTATCTAGACATTTTCTATCCAACAAAAAAGACCAGCAGAAGCACTTCTGACCGTGTAAAGGCGATAACCATCCATTTCTTGTCGGACAAAATGAATAAGGCTTTGGGTGGCTGAGTTAATCCATTGATCAAGAACATTCGTTGAGTTCAGAAGTGTGGCATGATCAAAGGGGACAAAAGGTGCTAGACCTTCAACTTCAAGCCTCTTTGCATTTTGAACAAGGAACCGATATGCATTATACCAAGGGAGGAAAACATCCCTAACCTGGATCAGAACACCACAACAAAATGGAAGTACCAGTCGATCAGTAAAAATGAAATCAATTAATTTTTAAGAAAAATAATGAAAATAAAACCAAAATAGATAATACTGACAACACCATAAACTCCTTCTTTCTTGAAACGAAGTGGCTCAGCACGCACAACAGGAGAGTTGATAAGGTACAATCGCAAGGCATCCTGTCCAACAGACAAGAACATCATAACTGATTTTATAGTACAAATCACATGTTGAAATCATGGTCATAATTAGAAAAGGCAAGCAAGATGTTGCACATCCCAAGGAAATAAATTATGAAACCGAAAGATAAACTTCAAAAGTTCTTACTGCTCCATAATCATTAATAACTTCCATCGGTGAAGGATAATTTTTCAAACTTTTACTCATCTTTTTCCCATCTTCAGCCAGGACAAGTCCATTGCAGATTAGATTCCTAAACGCAGGCTTGCCAAATAAAGCAGTAGCCAGCACCATAAGGGTATAAAACCTGGAAAATGGAAAAGCGGAAAACTAAAATACACAACCATATTTGAAGAGAAGGTTGAGGTCAAGGACACAATTATTGCCAGAAATTTCAAAACAGAGAATACAATTTCACAAGATAATTTGATTGGAAAGATAAAAGATATAACTAATAAAAGGTGTAGCATCATGAGGAAATAAGAATACCATAACAAACATGTAATTAAAAGCATAGTGACCACCAACTTTGTAATAGGTGGGGGTTCCCCCTTCCCTGGTTCTAGTTTGAACAAAAAATAGAATAACCCCAAAAAAAATTGTTCACTAAAATGAAAAAGATGTTCAGAAACGCAAAAGGTGAATCTACAACCAAAGATGTGAACTGACCAACCACGTGTTTGATCCAGCCCTTCAGCAACAAAATGGCCAGGAAAATTCTTCTCAAAAAGCTCAACATTTTCAAAAGGATAATGGATATATGCATATGGCATGGACCCACTCTCAAACCAGCAGTCAAACACCTGAAAGATAAAACAATGGATCCATAATGTCTCTGTCTACTGTCATATTTTTCATTCTTAGAATACCGATAATAGACATCTCTAGTTATTCATTAATGATGGCATTGACATGATTTTGATAATCAATTATATTTCCTATATTTATTAATACTATTTTCTGTTAAGAGGTGATAATTATCCTTTGTTCAACTTAAATGCTATATAGCATTTAAATTTTCACAATCTGAAAGAATAAATGAATACACTACAACCAAGATTGAGAGACTATGATACAATTGACTAACAAAATTGCTGAAAAACTATAAATAAGCATTTTTACATCATCAACACGTCGAAGTACACGGCCACTGTCAGACTTAATTGTAATATGATCAATGTTGTGGCGATGAAGGTCAAACACCTGTAGAAAACATAAGGATGGGATTAGTGATACTTATCATTTAGCAAAAGTATCCATAAGAACTAAGAAAACAAATAGAACATTCATTTTGGAAACAGAACCTATAATAGTTTAAACATACTTTAATATGAAGAGCCACTATGGTAAATTAGTACATTATGTCCGGAAGATAGACAATAGTAAGTATAATATAATATGTCCACTTTCACAATGCATGGCGGAGGAATTAACGTAACAAATAAAGCTTTTAAGTGAAACTTCCAAGCTACGAAAACCTTATACATAAGCCGCCCCATAGTCCAATACATGATGTAAGATTATCTTTCACATTACAGTTATTCTATTAATTTCCTGGGGAAAAATATGACAATATAACTGCCCAAAATTGACAAAATTTCATCCCAGTCACAACATGCAAAATTATATTTATTTTATACAAGTAATATATGGCTCAAACAGCAGAATTCTGAAGCATACAGGCACTGGCAGTCAATAACAAATCAAGAAAAGTAATAGAAGTCTGGAACACTCTACAGTAACCTTACTTTAGCAGATCAAAGCCTGTCTAACGTGATGTGTCATGGTCCAACAGGTCATGAAAACTAGGGGTGTCAAAATGGGTTCAACCCATTTAACCAGCCAAAGCAAGTTGTGTTGGGCTATGCAAATCAACCCCTCAACGTGCATAAACCCAAAATCCACATAACCTGCTCACCCAACGGCAATCAATGGGTGGGTTGGGTTGCAGTTGAGATTCTATTTTTGTTAAATGTTTTTATTTGTTGTTTGGTTAAATATTTATTACACATAATATTTAGTGAACTAATAAGGATTTCATATAGTTTTGCACTACATTTATTTAACTCAAGATAATAGGCTTCTAGAAAGCATGTGACAAAGCAATGTGATTGTAACATTATGTCTGTATTTGAATTGTTTATATTTTTTATTAATTTGGTAAGTCAGTTTAGTCATTTATTTTTATAACCATTTTTATTTTATTTTTAAAATTTTGGCAGGCTAACCCAACCCAACCCACAACCCACTACAGGTTGGGTTGGTTTAAGATTTTCAATCCAATCTCAAAATGGGTTCAACCCAACCCAAAATGTTTTTTTTTTGTCAGGTTGGGTTGGGTCAACTTATCTTCTCTAAATTGAAAACCAAATACAATATCCGCCGAGAGAAGAGGTTTAGACCAGAAAAGAAGATATCATATAAATAGGAAACAAATTAGTTTATATTCTCCAAATGGTTGTGCAGTCGTTATGAAATATTTTCATGAAGCAACTAACGTACAATTAATTAAGCAAAATGGGGAAGGTACATGTCCATTTATCATTATTCTTCTAAGAACTTCTACAATCCCAGTCCCACCTTATGAGTAATTGGGTAGCATTGCAATGAAAATATTTGGATAAAGTAAGATACAAAAATACATCCTTGCATGCTACCAAACTATAACAAAACAGGCAATACGAGTTATATATGTGAATTCATGAAAAACAAAATCAATTTACAGTGACAAATATGCATATATTTTATTTTCAGAAATGTGAACAAAAGATTCTAACCTTTACACCTGAAAGTTCTTCAAGTTTTGCAACAGAATCTATGACAACTACTTCCTCCTCATCCTCACTAATCCATAAAGGGAGAGGAGTCCCCCAAAACCTACTACGACTAATTGCCCAATCTCTTGCATTTTCCAGCCAATTGTGAAATCGCTTATCCTGAAAAACATATGAACAATAGATAGATTTACTAAAAAACATAGATTGCATACAACTTAAGTTCTTTTCCAATGCCATTTTTGCCCTAGGATACGTTATGGAATATGGACATATGGTTGTGTTTGTGACATACAGATAATAGAAAGATTTACAAAAACATAGATTGCATTCAATTTAAAATTCATTTCCAATGACATTTTTTGCCCCCAGGATATTGTATGGAATAGGATTGTGTTCATGGTCATCTTTAGGCATTGTGTGACTACATATTTCATGGGAGTTTCCAGAATTGAGATATCTTTTCTACATTTTTGCACATCATTGGCTCACTACTTTCTCACAGTTTCTCGCATTAGGATGATGTTGTCCTGGTATTGTATTCTTCCCTTACATAACAAATATTTAATAAGTTAATCACAGCACATATTCATCCATTCTCAATTATTAACAGAGACTCCCAATTAATAATACATTGACATGTTCAATAAAGAAAATAAATCATCAAAGTGCTTATAGAAACAATTTATTCCTTTATACCCACATTGACCAACTCTGAAAGCAAAAGGGAAGAGAAAAAAACAGATCAAATAAAAAAAATATTTAAAGATAAATCCGTGATGTGTTAAGGATGACGCTACGTACCTTGACAAAATCAGGGACCCAGTAGGTCTTCTTGTTGTTTTCCAACAATTTCTCTTTCAACGACTCCACTCTAACAAACCTACATATTAGGCATGCATCAAAAGAAAAACCAGGATCTTGATTGTAGAAATGCATATTATCATTATTGACAAAAAGACTATTATTTATTCAAAGAAGAGTTTTACTTCTTAAAACAATGGAAACATGTATATGCAAGTAATATTTTTGTTCTGAAAACAAAAATTAAAAGATGGTATATTTGGGGAAAACTATTATGAAATTTCTGCAACTTGATTGTCCTCTTCACTCAAAGAAATTCAGAGACAATATTACTGAACTGCTAATGGATGTTATGAAGACATTCAGTGCAATCTCATGCAGCAACTACTACAAGAATTTTTAACACCACTGAAAGTCACAGTTAGACCTGCATTCTCTGTCTATTGATGCACTAAAAAGCTAGTTGTAGTTGGAGATCCCAAGGCCCGATAAACCCCACACACTAGAATGCCATACTTTCAAGTCTCATACCTCGCAATTGGATGCTAAGAATTATCTATATTTTCAATATCAGATTCTATTCAAAAGGAAACCAAAGAAAGTCAACACATGAGCACTTACAATCCATGTTTACATGAAAAGATTAATGCTGATGGGATCATAAAATTAAAAACAAACCATAGTTAATATGCCATTTTTTAGAAAAGTTAAAATCTTGGTCAAACATGCTTACCAGCTTGGAACAGCTCTGTAGATAAGAGGGGTCTGAGATCTCCAGCAGAATGGATAAGAATGTGTAAAAGCTCCAGATTTAACCAGTCTACCCTTTGCCTAAGGAAAGACGAAAAGGAAAAGAAAATAATTAAGCAAATCCAATTAAAACAGCTTTAAGATGAACATGATTCGCCCAAGACATAATAAAATTAACTTTTATCAAATGTTCTCAACTTAAGCTCTACTCTTAGATTTTTAGAA
The DNA here is from genome assembly GCF_000004515.6 of Glycine max. Lineage (NCBI taxonomy): Eukaryota > Viridiplantae > Streptophyta > Magnoliopsida > Fabales > Fabaceae > Glycine > Glycine max. The sequence continues at coordinate 1,476,123 of NC_038248.2, forward strand.
TGTGTGTTTAGGTCTAACTCAACCCCAAAAGCTAGCTCAAGGGGTGAAGTGTGAATCATGCGGGTTTTGATGATGTCAAAAAAAAATTGCTTGATAATGATTGTCATCATCAAAAAGGGAAATAATGTGAATCATATAGGTTTTGATGATGTCGAAAAAAATTCACTTGATAACGATTGTCATCATTAAAAAGGAAGAAAATGTGAATGTATGAATACATGATTTTGATGATGCCAAAAAATAATCAAACAAAGTTGCTTTCAAGATTATTTCAACAAAACATTTAAAGGTTAAGCATTGCCTCAAAACAAGTGTTTCCAAGAGATCAAGGCTCTAGTAATTGATTACCAGGCAGTGTAATTGATTACCAGAAGACAGTTTTGAAAAACAGCTTTTAAAAAGGGTTTGAATTTGAATTTTGAATCATGTAATCGATTATCAGATGTTTGTAATCGATTACCAGCAACGGCACTTCAGAAAACACTTTGAAAAGTCATGACCCTTCAAAATATAATTGTGTAATCGATTATCAGAGACCTGTAATCAATTACCCCTGTAATCAATTACCAGTGAAGAATTTCAGAAAAAACTTTTTGAAAAGACACATCTCTTCAAACCATTTTGAAAAGACACGAAGGGCCTATATATGTGTGTGTCTGACTTCGAAAAGCAAGAGAGAGAGATTCTAAGAGAACTTAATTGTCAAATGCTCTCTCAACAACTCTTGGGTAAATACTTGCAAATCTATTAAGAATTCATCTAGGAACGTCAAATTGTATTATCATCTTTGAAAGAGAAAAATTCCTCTAGGACCTTCAATTTGTATCATCCACTCTAAAGGAGAGAAATTTTTCTGTTCATCTCAAAAAGTCAATTGTAATCAAAAGACAGGTTGTCTCTTGGAGAATCCTTGAACACAAGGGTGAGGGATCCCAAGGTGTGTTCAAAGTCTGTAAAGGATTTACAAAGATAGTGAAAAATCTCAAGTGGATTGCTTGAGGACTGGACGTAGGCATGGGAAGTGGCCGAATCAATATAAATCGAGTTTGCATTTCTCTCTTCCCTTATCTAATTTATGTTATTGCAATCAATTTTATCTTGCATGTTTAAAGAACATTATTAAATTGATTGCTGCTTCTTTTTCTGCATTTTGAGTCTATCATTTAGAAGGGGGTTAAAAGTTTATTAGTGAAAAATTTTGAAACTTAATTCACCCCCCCCCTTCTTAAGTTATTGAGACCACTTGTCCAACATGAGGGTTGCCCCTCACTTATATACTCTAACGGCTTTTTATTTTTAGCTAATGTAGGACTTGGATTTTTCCCAATACACCCCCTCATGCCCAGCACTTCTTGGGCTTTGTTCGTGGATAACAATGGTGGGTGACCCTTTGAATTAATCTTGGATATGCTTTGATACCATCTTAGATTCTTAGAATGTGAATTTAGGTCTAACTCAACCTCAAAAGCTAGCTCAAGGAGTGAGAGTTGTTCCTCACTTATATATTCTAATTTGACTTTATCTTTAACCGATGTGAGACTTGGATTTTTTCCAATACTAAATAACTTGTACAATCAGGTAAAGGGTTCCTTTAGAAGACAAGCAAAAGGAGGAGTGGAAGAGAATTGATGTATTCAGTATCAAGTTTATCTTTTATGCCCACATGCACTCTCAGCCAAAAACACCAAGCCTTTTCTCTTGTTTAATCTTTGTGCGCTCCTCCAAATAAGTTTCTAGTCGAAGTTTAAAAAAAGGGGGCTTTTCTGTCCCAACTAGAATTTAGGGATAGAACTATTTGGAAAAAAAAGGGAGACTTCCACTCAATCACATTAGAAACTTAGTTTATCATTCAAATAAACATCACCATAGATGATTCCATATTAATAATGGGCTAATGGCTTCTCATAATTATAGATGTAAGGCGCATACCTTCACAGCTTCAATGATATCTTTGTCGGCATGTTTGATGTAGCACCCACTAAAGTCGGTAATTTTTTCAGTAAAGCAGCCATCATCATCAACAGCTACAGTTAATTTATCCTACAGGCCAACATAGCATTTCAGTAGCCATATTAGGAAGGTAAGGAATCCAACAATAAATAAACAGACAAAAAAGGAAAATCTCAGGAGTTGTGTGCTGTCACCAAGGTTGCCAACACAATTAAGTAGCAAAGAGGAAAGTCATCATAAAAGATGCAGCATTGCATTGGGAAAAATGGACATAGGAGATCAATAGAAAATGCATCAACATGAATTAATCTTCCCTAGGGACAGAGAAAAAATGAACATATGAAGGCATGCAAGTCCATGATTTGGAATATTTATTCCAACTACACATAGCAAGGAATTATGCCTCCAGCATTTCAGGAGGGAAAATAAAAATCAATATATAATTTTAAGTTCTTAAAAGTACACACCTTGCTAAGAATTTGATTATCAATACAAACACGGAAATCATCTTCACCAAAAGCAGGGGCACAATGGACAACACCAGTACCACTATCATCAGTAACATAATTGTCGGCAACAACTCTAAAAGCTGTATCAGATAACTCCTTGAAGTAATCAAATAATGGTTCATACCTGCAGAACATGTTATCTTATCAGTTCCAATACTCAATGAAACCCCATATGCAAAATGCCATTAGAAAGTCTTGAAACGAAAAATATAAAGTGCTCACTTTGTCCCCACTAATGTTGCCCCTGAGAATTTCTCCAGCACTTCAAAAGAATCCAACACATTTTCTGTTTTTCCACCTGAAGCTCCCTTGGTCTTTGCATTTGCATTTTTAGGAACGTTATTTGAACCATTAACAACAGTTTCTTTGAGCTTCTCCTTCGGGTTATGGATTGCAGAAAGACGAGATTCAGCAACAATATAAACTTTACCAGAGTACTTATTGCGAACCTGATTTCATCAGCTCCAAAAATTAGAGTTCAAGTAACAAGAAAATAAGGAAAAAATAGTCAAAGCAATATGTGCATGTGTGCACCAAACGATATGTGTGCTCAATCCCAATGTGTTTTCATTTTCACTCACCAATAATATAAGTAAACATATGGCACTACCTAGTGTAAAATCAAATGCACACTTCTTCCTAACACCTTTTTCCTTACCATTATTTTATGCATAAGTTTATTCACTATTCAAGATACTTTTGTTACAGGAACAGAAGTTTTATTATAGGAATAGAACAACTAATCATTCAGGAAAAGGCATATTAAACATTGCAGTCAAAGTCTTCCTACTTGTCAAAAAGAGTTGTGAATAATTGTAGGTAAAACCACAACTCTATTATCCAGGCTCCAGTTCCAGCAGAACTTGCCATGCTAGCAACTTAATTCCACTTTGTTTCTATATATATACATATATAAAAGCATGCTCCAACTACAACTCAATTAAAAAAAGCTTGAAAGGTAAAATGAGTAGACTCTTTAGTTCCAGATATGCTATTACCAACCGACCTTCACATAGGTAAAATTGGCATTGATGCACAGTGCAAGATTGCTAGGAAGAGTCCATGGAGTCGTTGTCCATGCTACAAAAGATGCACCGTCCTGATCGCCCAAGACTGGAAACGTCATAAACACTTCGGGATCAGATACATCCTGTGCCAGCAACATAGAATTTCAGATGCAGATACAAAATTGCAGCAATGTAGAATAGGATAATGTTTGAATAAATCTCTCCATAAGCACTTATAGAAGAAGAAAATAAAAAGGTAAAATGAATTAAGCTTCTCTCATAAGCTAAAATCAACTTATGCACTTCAACTTTTATAGTGAACTTTTATAAGCACTTCAATTTACCTAATGTGCATAAGTTGATTTTAGCTAATGCTAGAAACTCGATTCACTTTACCTTCTTATTTTCTTCTATAAGTGTTTACGAAGAAGTTTATCCAAACAAAAGCTATCAACAGTAACAAACAAGTAAGGTAAATTGATTGCATTGCATTGCATGTAGTCACCACTAACCTTATAATTCTGACCAGCCTCAAAATTAGAGAGCGGAGTTTTGCAGCCAGTGCTATACGGCATGACCTAGAACAACAACAACAAAATGCAGCCATTGTGTCATAACAGAATGGATAGAATGCAAACGAAATGAGAAATTGAAACAGAAACGAAGCGTAACGAATAGTACCTTGAAACCTTTATAGACAAGTTTTTTCTCGAATAGCTGCGCGAAAACCCACCAGACGGACTCCATGAAGTTGAGGTCCATGGTTTTGTAATCGTTCTTGAAGTCGATCCACCTTCCGGTACGAGTGATGACGGTCTCCCACTCGGAGACGTAGCGCGTGACGATGGCGCGGCACTCCTCGTTGTACTTGTCGATTCCGAGCTTGAGGACGTCCTCGCGCTTCTTGATGCCGAGCTTCTTGTCGATCTCGTTCTCGACGGGGAGGCCGTGGCAGTCCCAGCCGAAGCGGCGGGTGACGTGGTGGCCGGTCATGGAGTGGTAGCGCGTGACGATGTCCTTGATGGTGCCGGCGAGAATGTGGCCGTAGTGAGGGAGGCCGGTGGCGAAGGGAGGGCCATCGTAGAAGATGTACTCGGGCTTGTCTTTGGTCAGAGATAGCTGAGTCTGGAATGCGTCGATTTGGGACCACAAGTCCAGAATCTTCTCCTCCTGCTTTGGGAATGTGAAGTCCTTGCCTTCGCAAACATCCTCCATCAGACTCAAGCAAACAATCAACACGCAGCGGCGCCAATTAAACTCACTACGTTGCCTATCAGGGCTTATGTAACACTTGTAACTAAGGTAATGCTATTTCTTTCTTTTCTAGTCTGTCAAAATAAAATTATCTTGTTTTAGACTTTTATAGTGAGAGAAAAAAATAATTCATATTATTTTCATAGAAAAAAATGTATTATAAGTTTTTATAAAAATATATAATCTCATATGACAAAACATTTTAAAATATTTAAGTTTCTATAAATTAGATCTATTTTCTATACATATTAATATATTCTCTTTTATCTGTCAACTGTTTATCTTTATTTTTAAAGTAAAAAAAATAAAAATTGACTAGGGGGCAATTCCCCAAAGTCATGCACATTATAAAACAATGGAAAGGGGTAATTTCTTTTTCAAAACAATGGAATGTGTAATTAAAATGTACTTTGTCAACATTTTTGCTTCTAACGTTAGCATTCAACGTGTTGTTCCTACGTTAACATTTTTATTTTGAATGTTGGCATTCAACGTGTCCTGTGAAAATAGAAAAATTTATATTACAACTCTATTATTCTCAAACCAAAATACATACAAGTAAACTCATATTATCGTTGTTGTTGTTGTTGGAACCTGATTCCGGAAACAAACATGGGTAGGTGTATTTCTGCACATGAGAGAAAATTGTATTGAAGTGAAAACTAACTGTAGAAACTATGTTCACCAAATTCAGTCTGAACATTTAATTTTTGAAATGCGAGAATGGTGAAATCGGTTGCAACACTGTGGATCGAGTTAATCACGTGGTGAGAGTGAGGTTCATTTTTTAATAGAATTAAGGTAACTTCTGTGTGGTAGTTTTCTTTCACAATCAATGATAATAATATTTTTTTACATGAGCAGTTGCAAGGTAAGAATAATATATAATATTTTTTTAATTAATTTAGGAGAAAAATGTCAAACAAAATATTCACACCGAGTTATAGATTTAGATAAAATATAATAATATAATTTAATGCATTTTTTATCATGTGTTTTTGGTTCATAAGTTAAAGGAAATTAATAGATGCATACTCTTAAATAGTCTTAATTACCTAAAAATAAATATTACATTCTTCTCAAATATAATAAATGTTTCTCTTTTCAAGAAATTAAGATTATATTTTTATTTACCTAACATATACACTTGATTTACAATATAAAAAAATGTTTTTTTAGAAGAAGATAAAAAAAATGTTAATAACGACAAAAGTGAAAATAGCTTGAATTTTATTTAAAAATAAATTTAACGAATATGTTATAATATTTCACGTTAAATCTTGATATGAAATTATCATTTCAAAGTAATTATAATTTTTAATTAAATGTATTATAACTATTAATTCATTTACAATTACCTTGACATTTGATATTTATTTATAGATAAATGAACTTTTCATTACAAGCATAACGTTTTTATGTATAATAATATTTTCTTTGTTAAATATATATAATTCAACATAAATTATATTTTTATATATTGTTATCTAGTATGGTGTCGGGTGTGATGTACAAACATGATTGATGTAATATATTAAAATTATAAAATTGCTCTCAAATTATATTTATTATTATTTTATTTGTGAATTATAAAACATACATAATTAATCTAATTTAAGTTTTAGAAAAATTATTGGAAGATAAAAACTAACATATTTAAAAGATTCTTCTTGATTTTTGTTGATTGTTGATTATCATTACAAATGATATTATTATTGAAAATTTTCTTTGAAATTTAGAAGCATGGTTACAATTCAAATTTCAAATGTTAAGTATGTAATTGTCCGATCATTAATTTATGCATATCTCTTGATTGATTACATTAGCTGTATCCAACCCTTATTATATCGTAACAGTTATGGATAGATGGATGATCTTTTAAGTTCTTAGGTTAAAGTATAATACATTAGAATCCACACTTGCACGTTGCTCGTTGGTTTTTGCTTAAGAATTTTGAATAAGCATTCAAAAAAATGTATGGTCCCGTACTCTGTGAGGAACTATTGATGGAAATCCTGTCATGGGTTCCCGTGATGGTTATGATGCGATTAAGGTGTGTTTCCAAGTCTTGGAATTCTCTTATTTTCAATCCTACGTTCATTAAATTGCACCTTGAAAGGTCCTCTAGAAACACCGATATCCTATTAACATTCCGTGCATTCCACGACAAAGAGACAGGTGATATCTGTTTGGTTTACTGGAGAGCCCTTCATCCACCATTCACAATGCTTTTTGGCACCGATTCAATCAATTCAAGGATCTATGAATCGTGGATGTCTGCAATGGCTTGGTTTGCTTGTGTAATTCTTGCTCTAGATATTCATATCAGTTTCTTGTTTGGAACCCGGCCACAAGGATCATCTCCTAAGCTTCTCCTTGGTTACCTTGCTCTTCCAAAAAGTTTCATCACATGTTTGGGTTTGGTTACGATGATTTGAGAGGTGAAAAGTCATTGCTTGGGTGACACTTGTTGGAGAAAACCTGTGTACATATCTGAAAGTGGGGATGTCACGATGCTGGACAACTGTGGCGGCGTTGAAGTTGTTCTCTATAACACAAGGGATAATAAAATCCTAAACCGTTTGGTTATTGAAGAACTCCTCGGGAGCCGTTACTACTCCTATGATTATTGTCAAAGCTTGGTTTTGCCCTTTGGAAACTAAGTGTAACCACTTTCAGAACCTTGACATTTCATCTATTGCCAGGACATGGAATGTAAAGAATTTTAGTGTTTCCAATGAAAATTGAGCTATGCTTCATTTGCCTGTTAGGAAAAAACAAAGTATAAAGCATTGGAAAAGAAAGAAAATTGTGTGTATATATTGATTTTGCAATCAAATTGCAAAATTGTAATCTTCTCACTTTGATGCCAACGAGAATGCCACTTGCCTATATCTTGTTCATTAATTGAAGTCTTTCCGTTGTTGTAAAGTGATTTAACAGATTAGAATCACTTGATTTCAGGCTTTAGGTAACAAAGTTAACTATTTTTATTTGGAGGAACATTGCTTCCAAAAAGTTAACTATTTTTATTTGGAGGAACATTGCTTCCAAAAAGTTAACTATTTCAAGCTTCAGACTTATCAAGCATTATAGGCTTCTACTTGTATTTTACTGTCAAATCAATAATCAGTTAGTCTTAGGGGTATGATAGAAACTCTAGTAATTTTAAATGATCTTCTTCAACTTTCTGTTTCAGGTCTCTACAATCTCGATGGAGGAATGACATATCCAACATCAAGATAATGTGTCTCACGTGCATCCTAGCTAGATGATGTATTTTTAGTCTTTCTGCTCCGATGCCCTGAATTTTAAAACCAATCTAGGTCGTTAGTATTTTGATGTGATGCCAATTATTTTTAAAGTCACGTGCAGATGTTAGACAACTATATCATTTTTTTGGGTATATTGAAGCATATGTGTGCTGCAGAATTGATAATACATGTGCATCCAATTTCGACTTTCGAGATAATTTCATAAACAATTATTATTCAAGATTATCTTATTTTTGTCCTTTTTACTTAATCACAGTAGTTATATGTGTTTGTTTATAGGCCTCCTAAAGATCATGATGTAACATTGGAAACACACCAGTGAGTTGTTTTAAAGTTGATCATACCATATTTTTAGAAAGAGATGAGAAATCGACGTGGTATAGATGTGATTTTAGCAATTGATTTGTCCAAATATGTAAAAAAAGATTGGAGTATAATTTCCAACTAATAAAGCAAATGCTGAATTTGAAAATATATACATGAAATTGGTTAAAGATATGGATTTGATTGGTTGAATATTTAAAAACGACATTGAACTTGTGTAATCATGTAGGTCAATGATTGTTAAAAATGTTTTATAACATGTCATCGTATCGTCTTATCACCTATTTATCAAGTCTTATCACCTATTTTATCAAGTTCTTCATATGTTATATTAATGAGAGTTTTATATGATTAGCTAAGGTGATTGTCAATCATGGAAAACAGAAGTCCTATCATCTCACATTCATGAATAATTACCGTTAGGTAAAGATTGAACTATTCAAATTTCATATATTTTAAATTTGATTTGCTGGGATAAAATATAAACCCTACAATTTTCATCCAATGATTGTGATTAGTGCAAATGTAGACAATCCTGATCGAGTAAGATGGATTTTAACATTTGAGAAAGCTAGTCCCTATGTAAATTTGTTTTGAATGATGCTAAGTACATCCAGTATTATTGTTGGTGCACCCAACATTTTAAGTGAATGGACAAAAATGTCCTTCACTCAAGTTGATTCATATGAGTCATACGGATCATGTTGATCCGTATGAGTCATACGGCTGAACTTAATCCGTAAGAGTCATACGGATCAACTTGATCTGTATGTTTAAATTATATTTACAGATCAAGTTCATTTGTACAAATCATACAGATCAATCACAAACTCGTATACCTTCGTTGCAGGATCATTTTGGAATTAACAAAAAATTCTAAGTGCATAAGCAATAAAGCTGTTGCAGCTAGCATCACCCACTTATTTTTTAAAACCTCATCCCATTTTTGAGCACGTTTTGCCCAAAACGAAACCAGAACAGACAAAAAAACAAACTTCCTTACAACTTTAAAGTTTTGTTAAAAAAAATAAAAATCATATTTTTTTTATAATTTCAATAAAAAAATATAAATTAAAATCATAACAGTTTATAACTTTTAATTTAGAAGTCGGGTAACTTACAACTTATTCATTTTTTAATATTAATTTAAATTTTATTTTTGTTTGTTAATTTTTTTTTTTAAAATACACCCTTTCTATCATTTTACATATGTGTGTGACTGCCACTAGTCAGCTAGTAATAGTATAATGAAAACATAATATGAATGTGTCGATATTCACATGAATAACATTGTTGAAAATTCATGAAGATTTTGTGAAACAAATCACATGAATAACATAAAATAAATGGATGTTGTATAGATGTGATTTTTGCAATTGATTTGTCCAAATATGTAAAAGCTTGGAGTATAATTTCCAATTAATGAAATAAATGCTGAATTTGGAAATATAAACATGAAATTTGTCAAAGATATGAATTGGGTTGATTGAATGTTTAAAAATGACTTAGAACTTGTATAATCATGTAGGTCACCCCAGGATTTCTAAGGCCGTCTTATATGTCACGGTATGATCTTATGACCCATTTATCATCATGTTCTCCATATGTTACATGTATGAGAATCTTATATGATTAGCTGAGGTGACTGTCAATCATGGAAAAGAGAATTCCTACAATCACACATTAATCATCACCATTAGATAAAGATTGAACTATTCAAATTTCATAAATTTTAAATTTGATTTATTGGGATAAAATATAGACCCTACAATTTTCATCCAATTTTCATCCATTGTGATTATTGCAATTGTGATGGAAAATCCTGATCGTAGTAAGATGGATTTTAACATTTGAAACCTTATGAACCTCTGAAAGCTAGTAGTCCCCATGTAAAGAATTTTTTGAAAACCAACTTATATCGGCTGCCTCGTCCCATTTTGAACAGCAATACAAGAAGAGCAGGAGTGAATAATAAAAACACAGTTATGCTGAACGGATATAACATTCCACACAGATCTCCCTACAATAACCAACTAAAGTTTTAATACAACATTCATTATGCAATGGGAAGGATAAGGGGAAAATAGCAATCGGGAGCTCTCTCCAAAGAGTGAATGATTCCTAACATCCGTGAACAAAATTTTCTACAGTTGAGTCATTGAAATTCAAATGTTGATTACATCACAGGTGATGCAGTACAAGACAGACAAATTTCAAGATGTTATTGAGAAATCCTAATATTCCATACAAAAATGGCTGTCCAGAAAAAGGATGCTCGTAGTATCAACGCTTGACCCATTGGAAACTTTTTCTTGCTTTGGCCTTTCCTGGCTTTTTCCTTTCTACCACTCGTGAGTCCCTTGTCAGGAAACCAGCTGATCAAGATTCAAGAAAAACTAGCTTAGTAAATCATCATAGCACGGCACATATAAAATCCAGCCACAAGTAAAGGACTAATTAACATGAATCCCCACTAGGGAGGTTTGATATGAGAAATGATTAATCAAGAGTTTCATAAGAGAAATTGATATGGAAAAAAAACATTGTATCAAAGGAAATCAATGGAGAAAAAAGGCAAAAAGGCTATACCATTTCTAAGTGCAGGCCGCAAATCTGGTTCCCAGTTTTGCAAAGCCTTGCTGATCCCCAATCGTATAGCTCCAACTTGCCCTGTTGTCACAAAACACATTTCATTGATACGGATATGAATTATAGCTAAAGAATTGAACTTTGACAAGTTATCCAGTAGGTGATTCTGTTGAACTTCCACTGTGCACAATTTCTTCAGTGTATGATTGGAAGGAGAAGTTGAATAGAAATGTCTATTGGGAGATATATTAAAGTTCAAGCATTTAATAGTCAAACTTAAAAGTGTGGGTGGTGATTAGCTAAAAGGCCAAATTAAAGCAGAATGCAATTTTCCCTAAACGAAACCAGAAAAGATAAAGGCAAAAGGAAATGAAAATGTAACGGTAAAGTATGTATTTGAAAATGTCAAAACAATATTTTTATAAGCATCAAGCATGCATGAAATATGCTTCAAGAGTGGCATGACCTATATGTTAGAAGTGGACAGGACACCAGATATTCCACAAACTCTAACAGGCATTTGCAAACTGAAACTAGAAATTCTTCAAATAAAAAAAAATACGATTATCATATAATGAAGAATCTGATACTAATCGTGGGAATTCAAATATAAAAGCTAACTAAAAGCAATTAACTCACCTGACACACCACCTCCTTTCACAGTACAATCGACATCCCAGAGCCCCAAAGTCTTTGTCTCGGAGAAAGGTCGAAGGAGAGTAGCACGATGCTCAAGCATTGGAAAATAGACATCAAACTCTTTATCATTAACAGTAAATTGACCATTACCAGGCTGAACCCAGACACGGGCAACACTGCATTTTCTTCTTCCTGTTCCATAAGCACGTCCTTTATCATCAACCTGCTTCACTCTAGCTTTAGCAGCTTCCTCTTGCTTCAGACGCTCCATTTCACCTCTAGTGGATTTTCTAGTATTCTTCTCATACCTCATGTCTTCAATTACACTAAGAGGGGGCAACCCATGAACCCCATCAAAGTCTTTCAACGCAATCAAACTGTCAAGCATCTCATCCGTGATTCCAGAAGCAGCAATCAAATCACCAAATGCACGTTTTGGGCCTGCAATGGCAATAGAAAAATAACATCACTTACCTTGATAGAGGTCTAAACTGTAAGTGAACAAACATACACATCATTACACAGTACATTATCCACACACAGAAACATCCTGAGTATACTCTTGGCTAGTAAGACCAACATATCAGAACCTGGCACCGTAAAAACTAAAACAACATGGTTGTTCAAAATATAACATACTCAAAATGCCATGAATAAATAATATATGCATCGATAGTGTAGGACACTATCATCCAATCACAAAACCACACCATGTATGATAAGTGTATTAACTTCAACCAAAACTACCTCAACAATTTCTGATCGGCTGACAATGTAAAGTTTCTTAAACCAACGCAAGCCTATTAAACTCTAAACATTAAATCCATAGAAACCAGTGATATATGATGATCTCAGTTCAAACCTTACAAGAACTATATTGCTATTGTTATTGACAAATAAAAAAAAAGGTTAAACTTAAAGGCTAACCTTTGACAACAGCAGTGAGAGCTTGTTCTTCCTTCTCAAGCTGTTCAACATCGACTTTAGGATTAATATCCAAAGCAGTGAAGTTCCCTTCATGCCCCACATCCTCTTTGAAATCAAACACATCCTTTTTGTCGTCCTCCTCCCCCTTCATGCTCCAAGGTTTGAAGTCCTCTCCTGCTCTCACTCCAAAATTGCTCTCATCAAAACCACCACCACCGGCGTCTCCGCTTTCCTCGTCGATCCCTTTAAATATAGCATCTTCATCTGCATCATCCAAACCCTTCTCTTGCAACCACCCCTGTTCTTCCTCTTGCAGCCACCCCCGCTCCTCCCTTCTCCTCCCACCACTGCTTCCGTCGTCGTTCATTCCGGCGAGGCTCCCGCACTCCTCCTCCTCCTCGAAGAACGCGTCAAGCTTCTCCTCGGTCTCCCGGAAATCCTTCCACACGCGGGAGGAAAAGGGGTCCTTGCCATCGCCGTCGTTGCCGCCGCCACGGTTGGTGGAGAAGTGTTTGGGAACGACGACGGTGAAGAAGGGATTCACAGCCGTGTGGGACGGTTTCAACGGAATAGAGAGAAAGCGACGGAGATGAGAGGGTTTGGGAATTAAACGAGAGAGCATGGTGATCGAACCAGTGACTGTGAAGTTGATTTACAGAACGAAGATAGTGTAATTCATTGGTGCATTGCGAGAGAAGAGAGTCGCCGGAGAGTTGACGGTGGCGATCGGTGGTTATGGAGAGTAAGTGACTACGTAACAGGGAGGGACTGCAGAAGCTACTAAGCTCGGGATTAGGTTTACACAACCACGGACCAAAGCGTCGTCGTTTAACGAAATAGTAAAAGTGATTTAATTTCTTTCTTGTTCAAAGAAGGGTTGAAAATGTTTATTAAAAAGCATTTTTGTTAAAAAAAGGTTTATTAAAAATATAAAAAATACATGCAAATAAATAAATGCCAAATAATATATAGTAAATTAAACAAAAAGTTTAAGAATTAAATAAACGTGAATAAGCGCCTGTAGTAAACGTAAATAAGTTTTTTTAGACTTAAATAATCTTTTTATTCTTATAAAATAGGGATTTTTTTTTAATTATTTTAAAAAAATATTTTAGTGTTTTAATTTTATTTTAATTCCTACTGTCTAGTAATAGCATTAAATGTTAAATGATGTGTAAGTTAACGATGTCATATTAGTTTTGATGAAAAATTTAAAGATATAGTTCAATATAAAAAATTTACACATGCTTACGTTATCAAACTTGATGATGACATGTTAATAAGTTATGGATGTGATTGTTATTTTATTATTTAAAAGACAAGGAGAATTAAAACTAAAAACTTTAAATATTTAAAAGACTAAATGATTATTTAAACTGAAATAAAAAAAAAGCATATTTCATAAGAATCAAAAAGTTATTTAAACATTTTTTTATGATGTACGGAGATAAGAAAACAAAGAAAAAAAAACAAAAAAATACAAGTGAAAAAATTTTACGCTTATTGTACATGCCAATAACTATCATGATATGATATTGTATAAACACATGTGTATACTCACTGTTTATTTGGTTATTATAAAAAAATGATCATTTTTAATTTTAAGATATGATTTTAATTTTTTTAATTAATTCGAGATGTCAAATTTGTTAGATTAAAAGTTTAAAATACATCCACCAGCAAGTATCATTATGCTATGCATAAAGGAGAACATATATAAGAGCGGATGCACATCTAGGCCTGTGGGGGCATTTGTCCTACAAGATAAATTTTTATACTTAATATATTTGATAATTTTTACTTTTGTTCCATAAAAAACAGTGTTTTCCCCATAAAATGATTTTCTTAATTAATTGATGTAAAATGTTATAATAGATAAAAGAGAAAATAATTTGACACTATTTTATCAATTATGTTCTTAATTTTTTTTATAGTGATGACAATAAAAAATCATACAACATTTTTAAAATAAAAAAAATACATAGAGGTGAATGGTAATAGATAAGAGCTTAAATATTTATATTTTTTTTTTCATAACATTGTGTGTCTTGTAAAATTTTGTAATTTTTTATAATAAATATATTATAATCTTTTTGTTCTCATTAAGAAAATTTTTCACCGGTGGATTTGATCCACTTGAAAAAAGTATTGTTTTCAATTTTAAGATACGATTTTGAATTTTTTAACAAATTAAAGACATAAAATTTATCTTATTATATTCATTTACATGAAACAATGGATTCCAATTAATATTAAAATAAAAAAAATCACCAACATGATAAAAATTACATTAATAAATAATCTAACGAGTAACTAAAAATATTTAAACATCTAATATTAGATTTAATTATTTGTAAGACTCATTTTTTATGTGATTATTTATCATATTTATGATATTTTTGTTCGAATATGATCATCACAATTATCATCCAAGCGAATCTAATTAAACAAGTTTCATGTTTTAAACAGTAAAAAAAATTAAAATTATATCCTAAAATTGTAAAATTGAAAATGATCATTTTTTAGAAGGATTAAATTAAACTAAATTTAATAGATAAAACATCAAGATGAATCTAAACAAAAAGATTAACTACTATTTTTTTTATGCAAGAGTTAGTCCAATGAATAGTCTTATATGATTTGTTTTCAATTTCTTAACATTTCAAAGTCCAAACAATTTACAAACCAAACTTTATGTGGGAAGGAAATGCATAACTTATCCAAATGACTTGATTGTTGTAGGCTATACAACAATTCTGACACTTCACCTATGTAGCCAAATGAGAGCAACTCTATCTTCTTAGACTTGGAAACGTTCCTTTCTATGTCATATACGTTATTTGCTTATTAAGTACAATGAAGGAGATGATTTGAAGATTCGACATAATATTATACGATCCTAAACAGTGGCCTTCAAGCATGACAAGGCTATACACTAATGTGGAGATTACTGTGTCAAAATTCATTGACCCCTGCACAAATAGATTATTGATTGCCAAACCAGGTAAACAGAGAAAAACACAAAAAAACCTGATTAAAAAATAATCCTCAAAAGGATAAAATGAAAATGAACAAAATCATCAAAGTTACAGGAAGATTAAAAAAATTAAGCAGCAATAGCTCGACCCAGAAAGTTTTTCTCAGTCTCAAACCAGCTTCTAAGAGCGATTCGTGTAAAGGAAGAAAAATGTTCAAAACTTTATCACAGCTATACTGTTATGAAAAGGATGGCTAAATGTATTGAAAAATTACTAATAAAAACCTGATCAACTTATGTTATTTGTACCAATCAAAAAGCCAACGTGCAGTGCATAAACCTTGGAATCAAAAACAAAAATTCTCTTAGAAAATGAAGGGATGAAAATTGCATTATTCTAAATTCTAATATTCTTTAACTATGAGTTCAATCCCATCATGTATTTCCAATTGTTTGGGAGGGATGCTAACTTGCACTTTTCTCAAGGTAGTCAAAAACCATAGAGTATCTCCAATGCGAATACTTAAATGAGTGCTTAAAATTAAGTAACATTGTTTTACAAATTTTTCTATGAGAACTAATAACTTGATATTGTGTTACTTAAGTGAATTATTTATATAAATAACTGTTGTTTAATTGATTATTTCAAAACAAAATGAACAATTTTCTCACTTGACAAAACTTAAAGATGGTGTCACTGAGATTGGTAACAATTTGACTCCCTTTTTTTCTTTGTTAAAGCTTGTCATTTTTTAGCACTACCACATTACTAATCATTTTTTTTAGTATGAAGTAGATGCGTGTATAAGATGGTATAATTGTTTCAATTTTTTGGATGTAAGGCTGATACATGGAATATGATAGAATATGCCTATGGTAGTAATTTTATTATGTAGAGACTGATTTTTGTACAAAATCTTAACATTGAAAGACGATGAACGAAACCTAAATTTGACGGAAATCGCTCCTAAGATGGGCGAATGAGTTTTTTCACCGTGGGACCCTTGCCCTTCAAATCAGAATCGAAAATGTTTACAATCGAGATCAAGGACAATGATGAACCGTTTTTGTCTTCTGCTTTTGTTTGGTGTGTGTTTTTTTGTGGTAAGATCGTTTATCCTGCCACTAAGCGTGTCATTAATATTTTTGGTATTGTTATTAGTGATAACAATTAATGATAATTATAATTGTAATCATCATTAGTATTATTTATTATAATATTTCCGAATTGGTAGGGTGAAACAAAGGAAGATAGTTTTATAGGGACAGGCTTGTATAATTGATGTATGTGGGATTTGTTATGAATCAATTTTGTACCTTGTTGAATTGAGTGTGAAGCAACCAAAATGGCAGTTTCTGAATGCTATTGATTTTATACGATGAACACTTCACTGGTGTGATTATTTGTTGATTGAAATGGTGGTGGTGTTGGTGATGCTTTGGTGACTTTTTGTGTATCTTTGTTGAATAATGAAGTGGTGATGTGATTGGGATGGTGATTTGATACTGTAAATGATTTAAGATACTAGTTTTTCTTTTTTAAACTATATTATTGTTAATGTCTCGGCTTTTGACAGGGCCACACAATGTCTCTCTTTTTAATAAAATATATATTTTTATCACACTCCCAGAAAAAAGAGAGATAAGATTTTTTGTTTTTTTTTCGTATTCTTTCTCTTACTTTTTAATTTTATTTATCTTCAACATTTTATTTTGTGTTTTTCCTTTTCCTTTTAATTTTCCTTGTTTTCATCATTTATCATTTATCCGGACAAGATTAGGATGTTTATGAATAAAACTAAAAGAGGAGCGTGTATATTAGCAAATCATAACATGGAGGACTAACAAAAGAGGAGCGTGTATATATATATATATATATATATATATATATATATATATATATATATATATATATATATATATATATATATATATATATATATATATATATCACGAGGGTTAAAAAAAAAACCAATATTTTTTTTTGTGTATAATACTTTACAAGAATGCTAAAATTCATACCAAAATCTGAATGTTTATAACTTCGGCTATAAAGTACGTAATTTTGTTGTAGTATGCCTATAATATATAGGAAATGTTGATAACAGGTAATAGGTGATGATAGGGTTGCGCTCACTTCCTTGTTATAATATGTGCAATTGTATTTTAGATTATAAATTTAACAAAGTGGGTAAAGTGTGCATGTTGAGTCATAAAAAGAATAAGATCTTTAATAATTTTATTTTGATACAAATAAATACTAAGTTTTAAAAGTTCTATTTAATATATTAGTTATGTAAAGCATTAAAAATTAAATTAATGCTGTGATTTCTTGATCTCTGCAGAGAGTATTGGAACATCTTTTGCTTAAGACATGTGAAAGTGAAAAAAAGTAAAAGAATATTTAAGTATAAAATCTCTCACACATCATTTGTTGTGCAGACCTAATGTTTGACTTAATGTACACCTATTTGTCTTTTAGAAACAGGAACCCTTTGGAATTATTTATCTATAAATTACTAAGTTTAAAATATTTATAAATTTTAAGTTTAAAAACATAATTATTTCTCTAAAACAAATTAATCTAAACATGCAATTTATATATTATCTATTTGATTTTTGTATTTTTTTACATGTTTGTTACAGACGGCTCATCTCCCCGGGCATTTTAGCTGAACACTAATACCTATTTCAGCCTCTGGAAGAGGTAAGTTATTAACTAGAATGTGTGTCTGTACATCAAGTGCTTCTGGCATGTGAGAGATTGCAGACAATGTTATGACGATGCTAGTGCAATCCAATAATTTTCCAAGCATAAACTGTTTGGTGTGCCAATGATCCGTGACCAAGCCCATTCTGTCTCCTCTACAAGTTGTAATTCTGCCAACTGCCATAAGTGATGATGTTAGCAATGCAACTGTTTAGTAAATCAAATTCATCACCATACCACAACACCTTTTCAGTATCTTTTCTTCTGGCAGAGTTTAAATTAGCAAATTTGAAAAGGGCATTGCCAAAAGAGGTAAAATTCAAGCAGTCCATTTATATTGTATGGTACATGTTATCAAACTGGTTATAGTATTAGGCTATTAGCTATTATTTCTGTTTTGTAGTGGAAAGCTCCCAACAGACAATGATCAAAGAAGTTTGACAAATGAGAACTTAAAATGCATAGACCTGAATCTTTATAGCACTAACAGCAAAAAGATTTAATTAAATTTAAGCTCACTTGAGATTAAGTAGAAGATTTAATGTTTGATATCTGGATCGGATCCACATGACCACATCCATCCTAAAAAAATATTACTTTTCAAAGAATGGATTATTTGGTTATAAACTTATAGTAAGAGTTTAAAATCAGATAAATGGAATCTCAGTGAGCTAAGGTTCTTACCCTGCCATCTCTGAGCTCAAATATGACAGAACCTTCAGAAAATGGAATTGGTCTTGTGGATGCCACCTGTGTTGCATAAGATTCAAAGTCAATTCTCTGTCATTATTTTTTTTAATTTCAAAATAGAATTATGTAATTTTTAACCAACAAGTAACTAGAGACTAATATTTACCTTTGGTTCACAATTTAAGTTAAGGTCAGCAAGGTTATCTTGGTCCTTACTTAAGCCAGATGCACAATTTTCATCGATCCGAACTGGTTTCTCCTCATTGATTCCTCCACTATGTGTTTCAACAATTTTATTTCCCATAGAGGGGAAACTACAATCCTTCCACTTCCATGCATCTTTGTCTAGGTATCTTAGGTATACTTTTCCATCTGAACCAATTAAAAGTAGTTGATTGCCTTCAAAGCTAGGACCAGGTGAACCAACCAGTTTTACACCTTTATAGGGTGTTCCATGTTCTACCCAGTTCCATCCATACCATGTAGTCCACTGGTACTCAACAAGACCACCTTCTCTTGAAAGCATGAAGAGAGAGCCTGAGAGTGATTTTGTTGATGGTCTAATAACTGTTCCAGGAAACTGTGATAGAATCAAATGTTGAGATTGGTAATGCTCATGCCACAGATCAGTCACTTTGTTATACTGATATAGCCGACCATTTCTTCCAATGACAAAGACTATATTTTCCCTGAACAATTCTTGGTCAACTATACTTGCAACTTTAACATTTTGAGGATTTTTGCAGTCTTTCCATTTAAACTTCCTCATGTAAACCTGGGTAGAACATGCAAATATTTATTTCATGTCTAGCTTGTGTAGCAGTATTTGATGTCTAAAGAGTTTATTCACTGAAAATTTTAATACTTTATCCATGTGTATGTGATAAATAAAACGTTTTATTCAATTAAATGTATGTATGTATGAATACATGAAGTTGATGAGATAAATATGACTACGTTTAATTAATTCATTTATGCCAGTTGCTTTGTAATGTAAAGTGACAAACTTCAGGAAATACAAGTTCTTAAAGGTTCAAAGGGCAGAATTACCAATGTTTAAGATACAAACTGCAGAAATTAAGGAAGTTCTATAATCTTTTGGTTAAGAGGCATAAAATCATTGATGTGTCTTTACCTAACACCTTAAGCTTTTTGAAGTGTTATTCCTTCACACTTCAGCCTCTTTTATCAAGCCTTGTCTCTTAAGTATTCTAACTTCTAAGCAACAAAAAAGTGGATAGGTCACACATATATTATCATCTCATACCTTATATTTTAGTTTGAGAAATTGTGTTACTGTTTACCTACCATGAACTGCAGTAATCTTCCATTTTTGCTCACAAAGAAGATTGAATCTTCAGTTGTAGCCCTCCTTGCTTTACCTGGTAATCTATCCCATGGTTGACCTGCAACAATACTTCTTCCTTTCCTCATAGCAGTGCAATTCCTCCATGCTATCTCATTATCACTCCATTCTCTAAGGAACAAACTCCCAAATGTATCAGCCATGAATAAACTTCCATTATAGCTCCCCACTATACCATTCATAGTTGAGGAGCTATCATGCCTCAACCATACCCATACATTCTCAATACAAACATATTCGAAAACCCAACCATCATTCGTTATTAAGAAGAATGACTTGCCTTCATACAACAATCTTAAGCGGAAGTTATTACTAATCCAGTCATCCGGAAGATTGTATTCTTCTGAAGATCTATTCGGTTCACCACCTGTGCCTAGAGGCAAGTAATAATTCTGTGCTTGGCTTTGCTTTCTCCTGCCTGTTACTGAACTTATTCCTGAATCATTTGACTCATCTTTTGTTCCTGTCATGCAATTCCGGGGGCCACGTTCTTCTGTGCAATATTCTGCATTCCATCCTTCACTCTCTGGCACATCTAATATAGTCCAAACATATTTAGTTGATGCTTTCCTTCGAAAGTTTTGTGGAACAGATGGTCCTGAATTTTCACCACCTAGTCCTGCTAGATGCAATTCTGCAAGTCTACCATCATCTAGTGCAAACAGTATCCTCCCAACTTGTAATGGTAAGCCAGCTATACCTCTTGCTGCTTTTGCATGTAAGGGATGTTCATGACTTCCCCATGCTTCTGGAAACTGATTATTCAGCGCAGTGCCTGTTTTCATGAGAGAATTCAGAGTCTAGAATTTGGAATTCATATTGTAAACTCTATTGTTGGTACATGAGTAGTTTGAATCATACAGAGATAGTATTCTATATCTTATTCCAATATTCCTCTTCCATAACTTTATTCTGCATATACGGCTTTCAATGAGAGAATATATTTCAAATATTAATTTTTCTTGTGAGTAGGAAATATCAAGAACAGTGTTTACTGATGTTGAAGTAAAGAATCTGATCCTCAAATAATCTTGTTAGTCTTTTGTGCTGCTTGTGTATATGCTGCAATAAGCTTTCAAGTTATTGACAGACTAAGAATTATGATAAGGATTTGACTATATAAGAGTTAACTATTAATTTATTACTCTTGGTTTTTAACTATCAAACAACTGGAGTGTGGATACACTATGCAAGAGACACAAGTAAATATGGCAGAGCCAGGGAATGATAGTTGTATTTAGTAAAAGAGATGCAATATTTCAGTAACCTTTACATTTGCTTATACTAACTCTTGAGATTTCAGTTTTTCACTTTGATCATACATAAATAAAATTTTAGTTAAATAATAACCCATTTGCCAATTTTAGTTTTTAGTTATTTAACTATTTAAAGAGTAATCTACTGTTGTTAGTAACCTGTATTCCCCTATGGCGCTAGTATCTTTTTCCTTACTCTTTTAATCTGTATTCAGGAACTTGTTCCCTATCCCCGTGAAACATTTCCACTACATACTGTCTCTTATTTACTTCCTTAGGTTTGGAATCAAGTTTCTGATGGAAGATCGGTTTTGGTGATAGCTATTATGTTTTCTTAGTTATTGAGATCAATATATAGATGTAGGGACTAGGGACTAGTGTGGAGTCCAAATCAAGAAAGAATTTAATTATAACAGGAGAAAATCGGAACATTATGTCTCAAACTCCTTTTATGTATTGAACTATTGATAGATAAAGAACGAAACTGAAAATCCCTAATAGTAAAGTTCATATGCAGTGAAAGCCAAGGTATATCATCATAAAAGCAAATATTAACAATGGATAAATTTAAATAGATTTAGCACAATTGGATGACTGACCTAATTGTTTTGGCATTTGATATTCAAAAACAGATCCGGCTGAAGAAGTAAAAAATAAAGAAATGAATGTTTCCCATGATTCATCTTGCAAAGGTGGTGTGATGGACGTCAAAGTTTGATGTTCAGGACTTCCATGGACTACCCATTTCCACTTTCTTTGATGTAATCTTCTCTCCACCAAAGTACCTTCCTGTACAATTATCAAATATCTCTGAAAAATAAATAGTGTCCAAGACAGGATCACAGAAATAAATTCTTAAATGGCTTCATTAAGATCAAATTCTACGTTTTGCCACATTATACATGCTTAAATGATATACAAAGTTTATTGGAACAACGGTTTTACTCTATATAGGTAATTTTGATAAAAATATAGTTTCTCCCTCGATCACTTTTTTCTTTGAAAACATTTCATTGAACTATCAACTTGAGAGTGATCATTCACGACTAGCTTCCTGATTACTTCCCTTTACTGAGCTCAAAAAGATTTGCATTCATATTCTGATATTTGCAGATATGTTCATAAAATACTTTCATTAACAGTACCTTGGTTAAAAGAAACAGAGATTCGGAATGATCACCACTCAATCCATGTAAAATGCACCCTTTAGATGGCATCAAAGGTGAAACTTTTGCTTTTTTTTCTTGCCATATGTGTTTCTTCCACGATGGTTTTGATTTTCTATCATATTCATAAAGATCTCCGGCAGAACTACATCACCACATCATTAGTTAAACCTGTTAGACTCCAAAAAGGTGAAGAATGACGTTTGATACTTATTAAAGACAACAATGTGGTCCATGAAATAAATAAATAAAATACATTTTAACTTTATTTTCTGTAGTTTCTTTAGTGTTTTATTTGTGAGTCAACGTGTTTCAAGTAACACACATATCACCCACCTTATGGTGTATACTACTTTTCGTTTAGAAGCAACAGCAGCTATAGCTGCAACATTTGCTCCAGCTGGTTGGCCATGATTTGTCCATCTGTTCTATATATATGGGCAAAATGGGACCGAAATTAGTAATATTTGCTTAGGATTGAACTTGTTAAATACAAGTATGTGCTCCAAAACTTGAGTTTTACCTTGGAGACTCAGCCACATCAATTTCTACCAGTGTTCCATTCTTTGTACAGAAATAACCTCTTCTGTGAACAATCCAACAACACAAACGAGACATTAAGAGCTTGATAGGTTTCAGACTTTCAGTAATCACCCGATTCAAATAAATCTGTTTAATCTCAGAGACTAAAATTTCAATGTGTACTCACTGCCCATCATCTGACACCACACCAGACTTCATCAATATCAAAGAATTTTTCTCCTGATCATTATCTTTGATTTGATTGAGTGTAGCCGAGAATTCAACCCAAACTGGCTGTGAAGTTTCACCAAGTTGCAGATGCATCTACTAAAAAAAAACATAATCACTAGACACGAACAACAAAGGTATTGTTGCAGTTCCAACAACTTTCAGACTACCAATTTCTTTTTTTTTTTTTTTTTTGGGGGGGGGGGGGGGGAGGAGGTCATATAGTGACTGATTTAAATTGCATGCCAAGTTGCCAAGCTATATGCATGTATTGTTTAACATGTATCTGAATAGAAGAGTGGATATTCTGAATGAAATGGAATTTAGAGAACGGATATTTGTAACCTGATACAGATTCCCTGATTCAGATAGAGCAAGAATCATCTGATTGATGATAAAAACTGCAACTGCACGTCCTGCTGATATTGGCAAGTCATGAGGGGCAAACACCCATTCTAATCCATTCCAAAACCTCTCATAGATAGAGCCACTTTCACCAGTGACCCACACAGATGTCTCAGACATTTTGGTCAATGAAATTCTCTTTCTCAGAGGCATCAGAACCACATCGAAGGGCCCCAATACTCCTATTTTACCATCCTTTCTGTCCAGCCTCTTCTTTTTGTCATCAAATCCATGTTCTTGATCCAAACTTTCTTCCCTTCTGTTCTTCACTTTACCACACTCACTATCACCACCAGATATCAGATCACAAGGCAGTTGCACTTCAACCCATCTATCAGCTTCTTCACTGAACTTCCAAAACCTATCAGTTTTCTGCTCAAACCTTCTATTGCTTTGCTGAAAAAACTGATATGGACAGCATGAAGCACAGCCCACAACAGTACAAAAGCTCAAAGACAAGAGCCCCCAGATGCCACATATCAAATGGAACATTGACATGGTGGCATGGAGAACCAGATAAAACAGAAACTCCAAAAATTCAGGATTTGCAGGTTATTCTAAGGACACTCTTGGTACTTGGTAGGTGTGTGCCATACGAGGGTACCCCATATGGGCCATGGATATAAAGGCTTCGATCATCTGATCAAAAAGCTCAAATTTATTGGATAAATGGTTTTTTCTAGTAAAAGGGAATTCACTATTTTAGATATGAATATACGTAGGGGCAGTGATGAAAAGAAGGGAAGGTATTTTGTGGGGTACCATGTAGTAGCAGGCAGCAGGTATTGATTCTCAGATTACAACTACCTTAGATGGCTTATGTTTTCGTCAACTTTGAAGTTAAATATCTGATAAAATAACATGAAACAAACAACCTGTTTTTCAAACAGAGATTTAACTACCGTGTTACTTTTCTTTCTACATCATAGAGGTAATTAAGTAGAGTCCTCATGGGTTCTAAGAAGCTGCTTTATCTGACCAAATTAAGATTACTTCCCGCCCTTGATTTTATCATCATAGTAATGTTTAGGAGACAGATTTTGATAAATTGTTGGTTTGTGTTTGTAAAGAAATGTTAATAAGATTCTAGCGTCGACTTTTACTAATAGGAATACATATTCCAATACCGTGACAAAGATGCTGCAACCAACTACTTGTGAATAATATAGTGATATGTGGTAACTGTCATTGGATGATCAGAAGCCACCAACCAATGGCTCTAATATTATGTTGCACTTTGACTATATGATTAGAAAATGCTACAAGCAAGTTTCGTATCTCACGGGTTTGTGAGAGCGAGAGATACAAGTATGACCTCAGATAGCATTGATTTTCTCTTGAAAGACATGTAACACATCAGCATTTGGAAGTGGTTGGCCTAACTAAGGCATTTATAAACAACGTACATAATGTACTTTTGATTTTACAGGTAGTAAGAAAAATTAAGTTAATTTTGCTCTACACTTTTACATCATAAAGAACCAGTAAATCGTGTTCATAGTGTTACTAAACTCGATATGTCAAGTAAAATATTAAATTCAAATCTTATAAATAAATAAAAAACATAATTACGAGCAAAGATCTTACTAAAATTGATTACTCAGATTTTCTGACAAGAAATTATCATAAGCAAGGATGGTAAATGATCTACACTAATATCATCATTAAAAAATAATTCATGGTAATAAGTAATAACATCATATAGCTGCCTATAAATTTGATTTAAAAATAGTGAAACCGTGGAGAACGGTGCTGAAGTAGTTGTTGCCTTTTGCGTTCGTAATTCCATCACTGTCACATGAGGAATAATGTCTACAAACGTCCAGTTATAAATTATTTCTTTTTTCTTTTTAAAACAGAAAAACTCAAAAGACCGTATTTGAAGAGGATCATGAAAGAGCCCCCTTTTTCCTTTTACAACATAACGTGCTAATTGTTTATCATGATCTTCTAAATATGAGGGCGCTGACTTGGTCACATTTACATAAGAAACATCTTCCCTTTTACATTCTCTTGTGTAAGAAATTGTCATTACAAGGTGCGTCTTTTCACTCTGTGGTCGGAAATATTTTGAGAGATTAATAATCGATTATTATTATTATAACTAGTATTTTATCATGAGTAAGTTAGATGACAAATGTTTATTTTATATGATAATATATGACTTATAATATAATTCAAATTCATAATAAATATATATTTTTAACATATAAATGATATTTTAAACTTTTAATAAATAATTTAAACTATGATAGGAGATTATATTTAATTACAAAAAATTATTTAAATTATATATATATATATATATATATATATATGACAAAAAAATGATTTCACATTTATTAAAAAAATTAATTAATATCATTAAATTGTGTTATTTTAAATTATTTTTAAAAAATTTTGATATCAAGCACAAATCTCGTATTAAATTAAGGATATTTTGAAAATAGTTTCATTAAATAAAATAAAAGTTGTTAAATTTTGTTTATATTTGAAAAAAAATAAATTCCTTTTTACTTATAAAAGAAAATTGGAGGGAATATAATTTAAAAAATACAGAAAGTTAGGTTTAATTAAAATGACTGGAAGTATAACCGATACTCAATTTTCAAAATGTATTAGTTCTAATTTTTAAAATTTCATGTCAAAATTAATTAATTTTGAGACAAATCAGATAAATAAAATTTAGATCATTGTAAGTATTTTTTTATCTGAATCAAATAAATATACTAATATTTAACACATATCTTTATCATGCATGCTACGTGCATGAAACTTTAATTATATTTAAAGAAAAAATACATAATGGACCCGTGCGATACACTTGAAAGAAAAATATGATAATATGGGAATGAAAAATCAATGGAAATTTAAAAAACAATTGAAATATTTTTAATAACAATGATATAATATCAACTACAAAATATATGATAGATTAAGTATATATAGCTTAACAATCTCAAATTCTCAAAACCTTCCTTATAAACATTTGAATTCTTTTAGTATCTTCAAACCAACACGTAAAGTAACCCATAAAATAATAATATACAACTGTAACATATTGTAAATGATAGATGACAACATGTCTGAGAGATTTTCTTAACTCTTATTGACATTTCAAAAGAAACAACATGAAATTATTTACGTTGAAATTTAAAGGAAATCTTGTGAGCAAATGAAGTCAATGACAATCTTAGAATATAAACCTTATGTCCAATACTGCTTCATCACATAACTACTAATTTGAGTAATTATAAGTCAAGTACCGAGTAATAAGTCGAGTACCGTCCCATAACCAAAAGATTGATCAATATCCCTTAACATTAACAACATTCCAATATTGACATTTAACACATGGATTGGAAGTCCAATACTGATCAGGAGTGTATATAAAGATCATATAGCTTATCAATATTTCATTCACTGAGCAAAGACTATCACAACTTAAAAGTTTTAGCATCACAAAGAATCAATGCAACAAATAATTATTCAATTTATCAACAATAGCTAGGTATTTATGTCTATTTGTCTTGTATCTTCCATTATCGTGCAAGAGACTCAATTTTTCTATGATGTAACACGATTCATCTTCAACCAAACTTTCAAATCGATTGTTAAATTATCTTCTAATGGTAGCTTAAATCGTGGAACTCTGAAATAAATAAATATGTTTTTTTTGACAAGGAAATAAAGATGTTAGGAAGAAAATTTTGTGCTCAATAACAACTTTAAAAAGCATTATGCATATACATTTTCATCCACCAAAAGCAACTCAACACTATTTGTTACTCCCTTTGTTCATTTATAACAGTCGTTTAAGATTCTTTCACTCCAACCAACAAAGTCAATTACTATTGGCTGCCATTTCTTTCTCTCTCAGTAAGTAATTATAATTTGTTTTCCTATTGGTTGCCTTTTCATTAATTTCTCTCTATCCGTTAGTTTAATTTCTCTCTGTCTATGTAACCAACTTTTCCTTCTAAATTTAGATTCACAGCATATATTATCATTAATTCTTTTTTGTTGGCAATAAACAATTATTGGGAAAACAAGCTAGAAATGTGTACATACACCACTACATATTTGATCAATAACTAATTTATTTTTCGTTGAAGTTTACTTTTATAAAAAAAATGTAAAATAATTAATCGGAATAAGGGCATAATTGACAACAAAAAACTAATGTTATCTTGAACTTTGAAAATGAAAGATAAATAAGAATAATTTTTTATTAAAAATTCAACTCTTGAAAAGTAACGAAGGAAGGATAAGAGGATTGTTGAATTTAGGAGCTTTCCAAAGTATAATAACACGATCATGTATCTTCTAGTCAATCTTTCCAGGTGCAAACTCATAATAATAAATGTAATTTTCGGAGCCATTTTGAATCTGTACAAAAACAAATAGTGCATGATTATTGACTTTAATTTTTATAGAAAAATGTAATAAATCAATATATATAAATATATACACGTCACCTTTCATGAATTAATGTAATTTAAATATAACAACATAAATTATAGTAATGAACGACATACCTCTACACTCCAGCAGAAATGGGTCACACTTGAAGAAGATAAAATCCTGCAACAATTTAGTTCAGGATATTCATTTTAAAAAATGGACTAAAAAATTGCAAGAAATAAGAATTAAATTAAAAATCCAAAGGTCACTGGATTTGAAAACACTGCTGAAAAGACTTTTAAATTTAGAGCACAAAACGCATTTAAAAACAAGAAACTGAAGAGGGTTTTCATAATAATATTATCTTTTTTTACAGTATTTTTGTTTCAAATTTGAAAGAACAAAAAATGTAACTCTTGAAAAAACAAGAAAAGGCAGATGATAGTAACTGCATTTGAAAGCATGTAATTGGAAAAGACAAAAAAGGAAGAAGCAAAACTTTATTGAAATTGCAGCAGAATTAGTGTATCTTGCTCTCAGATATGTAAAAAAGCACTATGCCTTCATATACGTAAGAAATTGCTGGTTGGCTTGCTCTCAGATAATTAACAAAACACCATGAATTGAATGTCAATTTATAAGAATAATAATAGGGGGAAATTAAATGTCGATTTACGGTTGTCATGCTGAAAACTATGGCTTTTCATTGTCCCGGTAATAGTAATTAAAGGCTAATTCAATGTTGATTATATTAGTAATATTTACCTTGCCTTTAATTGCTTGTTATTTCAATGCGACCCTCATTTTTCTGGAGAATATAATTTATACTGTTATCATGTTATTTTCATATTTAATACTATTATGTATTTTCATTGACCGGTGATAATTTCCATATTTCAAATTATGGCTTTTGATTGACCGGTGATAATAAATGCTAATTAAACATGGTGTGCATTTAAATAAATATAAGTGATCTCTCATTTTTCTATACAAATAAAGCTTTGGAATTTGGACTTGGTTGAGGATACAAATTGATAATTTATAACTAATTTATTTCATTGAATATTTGTTAACTTTCTTTTAGTGCTATTGTTATTAAAATATATTTACAAATTTAACCTCAGTTTGGGCGGACAAGGATTCCAGACTTCCTTCCTTTTATAAATAAAGATAACAATTACATTTAAAAAAAAACTACATCTATAAAATTAGTAAAATAAGATAATTCATCAACACTCCAATCCTAATAGAGTAGGAGGGCCTAGTCGATTAGTTGACAATTAGTCCATTTTAAGTTTCGATAGACCATTAGTTAATTTGTTAATTATACTCACTGCATGAATAAATGTTTAGTTGCGCAGGACGCTACAAGAAACGCGAGTAATTAAATTGCCAACAATAACATTTGTACACGTTAGATACCTCACTTTTCTAAAGTAAATTTATCTTTACGGTGAACAGATAAGGATATACTTTTGATCTAATTAAAGGAAATCATGATTTTAACCCATGTTTTTTTCTAAAGTTTTCGGACTCGCATGTTTATATAAACAGTCCTATAGTAGCACTGTTCACAGTACACACCCACTCCTTGCCCGCTGATATATCAGGGACATCAATCAAGGAAATTTC
Source organism: Glycine max (assembly GCF_000004515.6). NCBI lineage: Eukaryota > Viridiplantae > Streptophyta > Magnoliopsida > Fabales > Fabaceae > Glycine > Glycine max. Next base: position 1,505,953 of record NC_038248.2, read on the forward strand.
CTTAAGAATCTATTAATTTAATTTATTCATGTTATATAGATACGTAGATACAAATATGATAAATATAGTCATGAATACAAATATTAAAGATAACTATAGTCTATAAAAAATTATAAAATTTAATCTCAATTTCAGTTAATTTTAATTGTTAACTACTGACAAAGCCAGGTCCAGCTCGAGAAAGAAACCCCACCCAGCATCTTTACCCATCTTCATCATATCTTCAACAGCATAATATGGATCAATTCTGGAAGTTTCAGGCACTGCACAACGGAGTTAAAGAATAGAAACTTTTGAAGCTTTAGAAACTAAACTAGAAGTCTCAAATAATCATATAAAGAAGTTCATACCACGGGTTCCATCAGGGGAAGCAACTAAGCATCTAAACATGCAATTACCATCCTCGTTTCTGCTAGCATAGCCTGCAATTGGAGTGCGGCAATGTATTCTGCCTGCAAGAATCAGCCAACCACATACAGAAAACTAAAGTATGCAATTGCATCAAATACGAAATCCTTTTCTCCTTGAAATACTTAAAATAGAATAGTTCCTCGGTCCTCACTATAAATTCTCGTCATGGAAAAGGGAGACACGACTGGAAAAGGGGGGAGGGGTCATTGTATGTTTGAGCAGGATCTATTAGAATTTTGTCTGACATCATTATACATGTTATTTAAGACTACATTTCATGTCTTCAGAAATCCATTGATAGCATTTAGTCATTCATGTCTACTCTAATTGGAATACATGATTATAAGCTTCACCATGTAAGCAGAGCATAAAATATGAATGTTTCTGTAAGAGAAAAATATATACAGAAGAATTTCTTGAACTCTTACCAATCAGTTTTTCATCACTTTATGAAGAAAATCATAACTGTACAGCAAAAAAAATTCTATTATCCCTCTATCAATCCCTTGCCTTCTATATTCTTTTTATTAGAGATTCTATTGATGCTTGGATTCTACTTCCTTCTGTTTGCCTCACTGCCTGAGATGCCTCATGCAGATGCTGAATCCCACGACCTAAACTAGCAATGGAGGGGGCTGCAGGGAGAGACTCAACAGCACACTCAATCCCATCACCATACAAAAGCAAGCTTGTACAAGTTCCAATACTGCCTGCAAATGTAGCCCAAGGCAAGAACCCAACAGGTTGCACCTTTCGCTTCCTCATTATTTCATAGAAAGCTGTTCTCATGACTGAAATACTGGTTTTTTCAGCTGAGGCTATAACACCGTGAGCAACAGCTCAAATCTTTTCAGCAGATACTGCTGCCTTCATGATGCCAGATGTTTTGGCTCCTGAAGTCGCAATCCCTGGAGCCACAACTTTATAATGGCCAAAGGCAAAAGCCAGCACTTTCTGCATCTGGCTGAGACTGATTTTGAGTGAAGTTGGAATTTTGAAAGTGATAACCTTCACCAGTGTTGATGCAGGGACTACTTTGGTCAGTGATGAAGCTCCAAAAACTGCTGTCGCTCCAGCCCCTACTGCCACCATAGGTTTATCTGTTAATAACCACTTCTTCTCACTATGATTCATCATAACCCCTTTGACCTCAGAATTTGTGATCAGCTCTCCAACCAACTCTTTGACTTCAACAGGAAGAGGAGTATCCCAGTGCTTCCTAAGACCAGCCAAGGCAATAGCATCTACCACCGCCACAATGGTCTTAAACTTATCAGTCTGACTCCGAATGGCCTGCGCAAATAGAGTGTGCAACTTGTCATCAGCCAGAATCTCCGAGAACTCAATGTTATCTGACTTTGCAGCACCTTTCCTATTACTCGGCCTCAACCCCTTATTATTAGGAGCAATTCTAAGCCCCCCAACAGCAATTCAGAAAGTATAGACCTCAGAAACAGTTCTTTTATCAAAAACCTCCCCTCTATTCACATCCAACAGCATCTTCTGCACATGTGCCAGTGCCTTCCCAAGCGACGGAAGATCACCAAATATACTATACAAATCCTCAAGCAAAGCATAAATAGACCTGGCAAAACCAGGGGTCTCATAACTACTCGATGGCTGAATTTCCTCATTACCCTTCTCCAAAACAGAACCAGCATTAGCACCACTACTAAGCAAAAGTGGATCCAAAGAACCAGATAAAGCCTTGGCCAACATCATCCTAAGTTCCTTATCAAGAGAAAACCTCTTCAAAGCCGAAGGAGCCCAAGAAGCAGCATGCTGCTTAGGAACCAAACTATTAATAAGACTCCGAAAATGACTCCCCCTATAGGAGTTGCTATCATTATCACTATTATTACTATTACCCCCAAGAAGAAGGAGACTCTATAACAAGAAACGAAGATCCAACATCCTCAGCAGCCCTCTTAGCAGCCAACAAGGGACCATGAAAACTGGTCCCGAAAATCTCCCTCAACACAAAGTTACATGCAACACTCTCGTACATGTCCCTACCAATTTTATCAAGAAAACAACGTTTGATTACCCCGAAAGAAGAGGTCGGTACCGGAACGGAGTCCTCTTCGGACTGAAGCTCGGAGAAGGGGGAAACGGCGGCTTGCACCAAAACGGCGTCGGGTTTGATCTCCTTGATGAGACACATGGCATCGGAGGCTGATCGCTCCGATAAATTGAGAGAGGAGAGAATGTAAATGATGGATTGGGTATGGGGATCACGCAGCGCGAATACGAATTGCTTCGTGTCTTGGGGGATGCTCAGTTTCTTCACCAATTGCTTCGAATCTCTTAGCTCGTCCACTCTGAATGGCCATAGGTTCTGCAGATTCCACAACCACGCAATCGCAATTTTGAGAGAAAAAAAAAAAAAAAAAAGCAAAAACGAAGAAGAAACTGAATGCTGTGTAGTAGTCGCGCGTGATTGCTACAGATTGAGGGATTACGTCAAGATAGAATACAGTATTGATTAAAATGCTGCTAGTATTTAGTAATACTCAAAAAAAATAAAATGAAAGGGCAAATCTTCATATTCTTGCTTGAATTTGATAAGATTCATCGAAGATGTAAAATTAAAATTTAAATGTAGAAAGGTGCCATATGGAATTAGAGTCAATGGTTGAAACTTAACGGTTAAATAAAATTGTCATCCTGTTTACACGTTTAAAGATAAAAAAATTTAATTTTTATCTTTGAGATATCAAATTGTTACCCCTTAACAAATTCAAGGATGAGATATTTATCCAAAATAAAAATAAGACTAAAACCAATTCAAACTACTTCATATTAGATTGGACTAAATAATATTTAAATTTTAAATCAAATTAATTGAATGATAAAAAATTGAAGTGATTAAATCATAATATATTTTTTCTCTTGAAAATCAATCCAATTTGATTAAAAAAAAACTTACATGGTAAAATGTAAACTACTATTAATGCAAAGTAATGTTAAATAGAAAATACAAAAATTGTAATACTTTTTTAAAAAAAAACACTACAGGTAGTCTCTGTTAACAAAAATTACTTATTTTTACATAATTCATTATGTTTACATTAAACTTTCTAAATCTATTATATATTTTTTTTTTATCAATTTACAAACAACATAGCAGTTTTGCATATTAAAGTTAAGAGTCTCATTAAGTTAATAGTTTTATTAATTGAATTCATATTGACGTATTAAGTCTCATTAAGAATAATTGTGTTATCCTCAACAATAACTGCAAATGTCAACAATGACAGTGGTGAACATATTAATTATTACTGATTAGCGACAGTGATCAAATTCTTTAGTCCTTGTTGACGCCACCTGAGGTAGAAGGTAGCTAGCTAGATTTTAACAGCGATGGCCAAAGTCACCTAAAAAAGCTGGAAATTATTTTTAGATATAAATACTTTTTTGAAAACTTGTAGCAGACATGAAAGCTACTATAAAAAATATCATTCAACCAAACGCCCACGTTACACTATGAATAATACACACAACACTACAAAAATTTGGCTTTCTAATCACCTTAAGATACAACAATTGGACCATGATGAGTGGCTTATTTTTCCAACTCAGCTGAATATTTTAGTCTTTACAACATGGTTGAAGAATAGACATACTTGGGATGCAGTCAACTGAAAGAGCTGACCGTGCAACCTCCCTGATCAAGTATTGTGTTGGCCATTTAATGTGGTGGATTGTTAACGACTGAAAAAGCCAGGTCCGGCTCGAGAAAGAAGCTCCTCTCCAGCATCCTTACCCATCTTTATCATATCTTCGAAAGCATATGGGCCAATTCTGGAAGTTTCAAGCACTGCACAAACCATGTTACAGACATGCTTAAAGAATAATAATAACTTTCGAAGCTTTAGAAACTAAACTACAAGTCTCAATAGTCATAATTGAAAAGAAGTTCATACCACGGATTCCATCAGGGGATGCAACTAATCCTCTAAACAAGCAATTGCCATCCTCATTTCTGCTAGCATAGCCTGCAATAGGAGTGCGGCAAGACCCTTCCAACTTTTCAAGGAAGGCTCTTTCACAGGAAACTGCTAGTCTTGTTTCTTCATGATTCAGTGAAGCAAGGTATTCCGCCTGCATAAATCAGCCAACCACATAAAGAGAAACTAAACTAATAATTATGCAATTGTATCAAGCTCGGAATTGTTTTCTCCTTGAAATATTTAAGATAGAATAGTTCCTCAGTCCTCACTATAAAGTCTCTTATATTGATAAAGTCTCTTATACTATGGATTACAAAATGTAATCCATCATTAACTAATTATCATCTAAGGAAACATCTCTGTAACAGGCCCAAGTGGCAAGATGATGCAAATAATGCATTATAGTTAATTAAATACTCACCATTTTATCATCATTACTTCTACAGGCTATTCCAATTGCACCTTGGGCAACAGCTGGAAGCATGTCATCAATTGATAGGATCGAAGTCACATTTTCCGTCATATTTAAACGTTTGAGTCCAGCTAATGCCAATAGGGTAGCTTGGACAATGCCCTCACTGAGTTTTCTCAGCCTTGTTTGGACATTGCCACGGAAATTTTCCTCCACCTGAGATTAAAATTATAGGTTAGATAAGAATCATTCAGTGGTCCAGAAAACTAAATTGCCACTAATGAAGAACTAGAGAACAGTTAAATGAAACAAGACACAAAAAAGGAAATGTTAAAGAAACACAATCATACAGATAGAAATCATATAAGAAGGCTAGACTTTTATAAGAAGACACAGGTAATGCCCATTATCCTAGTAAAAGACTCTCAATCATGACACTGTCTATCACTTTACAGTTTACACTCATTGCCCTGATTGTATTAAGCCCTATTACCATATTTGATACCACCTATAATAAAATAACAATGGTATGAAGCAATACCAGTCCCCATTTCATGTCCTCAGAAATCTATTGATAGCATTTGGTAGACATGTTAGAATAGGATGGAGCATAACATGAGTTTTATTCTATGTTTGATGTATCTTAAAATAGAACAAAATGGGATATTAAGATAAAAAGGCAAGACATCTTAAGGAGTGGAACCAAAAAAAGGCAGAACAGGACAGAACCATGCCGTTCCGTTCTGTCCACAAACTACCATTGTATCCTTGGTTTGACAGAGAAACCATCCAATCTAGGGGCTGATTTTTAAGCATGAATAACATACAGAATCCCAGATCCACGGCAATTTATCTAAATTACAATTGGTTATAAACAAAATTAACCACCCTCCTCCCCCAATAAAAATTTGAATGCCTCCCATAGATGACCTTAACTATATAAATTATAAAGTACTAAAGTCACCAAAACAGATGGTCCACAGCTAAAAATCATCTCACAAGAAAACAGCAGTGATAATGAATTGATGATATTAGTGCCCATTCTCTCTCTTGTAAAAGGAATTGGAAATCATAATTGTGCTTTAGGCTTTTAGTATAATAATTAGAAAGATAAAAGACGATGAAAAAAGATAATGTCAAGAACAGAGAAATGAGTTTAATATTAATGGAAACATTTATATAGTGGAAAAATCATGATAATACAAGCTTACATTTAGAGATGGGTATCTGTGCAGTATCTGTGACTTTCGTCTGAGTGAAGCAGTACCAACAATACTTCCTGAGGGTAGATCAGCCAGTGAAGCTGCACTCAAGGATATAAATGCATCTCTTACATCCTCACGTGGAAGGTTGCATGGTAGAATTGTTTTATCAGGTAAGTACGTAGGAACATCTTTCATTGAGTGGACAGCGATGTCAATGTCACCGTTTATGAGTGCCTCATCTATTTCTTTTGTGAATAGGCCCTTCCCACCAATGTCTGCAAGTGGCTGTGATAGTATTTTGTCACCAGTTGTTTTTATTATTACAATCTGAATAGCCCCTTCTTCTGCTAGCTCTGCATGTGATGCCATGAGCTTGTCTCTGGTCTCATATGCCTGAGCCAGAGCTAGTGGACTGCTCTAAATATAACAAAATTATAAATAAACCCAAATAAACATGGGGAATCCAAGACCATTTGTCAAACCAAACATGGAAGCAAGCAGAATCACGCAGCTAATAACAATCAATCGGGTAAAAAATTAATAAAAAATTTTCATTACAGAAGGAAACAAAGATAAGATTGCTTTTCTTTCAAATGATTTAAATTTACTCCAATCCCTAGAGTTTAAAAGGGTATGAACTATGAAGTCAACTTAAATCTACCAAGATGGGTACAATTTACAAGCATTTCACTTTCACAGTTTCACCCATTATTTCATTTATCCTCTTTCTGAAATTTTTGTTTTTCGTACATCAAACAAAAACAAGCAAGCAGCATCGTTTAATCAAGGATCATGTGACAATCTTCATGAAGCATAACTGTTGCATAAAGTAAAGCCCATTCTGTTTCGACAATCACAAATCCACATACAAGCACAGGAATTGTCTTCATTTCTGTCATAAAACTAGCATTGAAAACTAAATTTGAAAATGAGGGCAAAGTTTTGAAGAGATTCAGGACTCAATATTTTCACAGACTTGTTCTTTAAAAGAAATGCTCATAAGAAGCTAAAGGTGTTATTTTTAAGGGGAGGGTACCTTCCTCTGGTACCAATTCTGAGGAGAGCAACCTTAGTCTGGGAAGTTTGTTGCTCAACGGCAATGGAAGCCCTGATGCCACATTTGGAGAAAGCTGAAGTTCTGATTCTGAAAGATGGGAACACCAATGCAGAGCAGAGGGTCTCCATTTCACAACTTGAATTGCCTTGCCGCTGATAGATAGATATGATTTGATCTCCCAAAGATAAAACGATAGGATATGGTCCTACCCTACCCAAACTAGTTTAATTATATTCGTCTAAAGGGATAAAATGGATTGCCCCATTATTTTTCTAAGTATTGTATTTTATTCTATCACCCCAACGATTACATTTAGTTCTTGTCGTCACCCATCATCCACTTGGGTTTTTGACTTCCTCCGTGGCTGTGGACTACTAAGTTGTCACTGGCTCCAAATTTTAGGGTTTTAACTTTTTAAGCTTATTATTATTACGTCATTATTTTTAAGAATTTTAGCTTAAAATAACTATTTTAAATATAATAAAAAAAATTGAATAGGTGTAAAATATTGGACATTGTCAATGTAAGATCCTGAAGTAAGAAAATAAAAAAAAATAAGATTAAATATGTTGTTCATACTTGTAATATATACATTTTTTTAATTTATTATCTAAAAAATAGTTTTTTATTTTACTATTTAACATTTTAAATTTTTTTATATTTATCATTAATCTTATCTATTAAGTAATGACATGTTAAATTAACATACTATCAAGTCATTAATTAAATGATGATGTGATAAGCTAACTGGGTCTAATGTGATTATTTAACAGATTTAGACTAATTACATGTTTTTAAAATAAAATTTTAAAAATATTAGATAGTAAAATAAAAAAAATTAAGTAATAAACTTAAAAACAAATATATTAAAAATATGATAAACATATTTGAGAAAAAAAAAGTATTTTTCAATATAAAATACATGTTCTTCCCAAAACATATATTTCATTTTGGCATCTCTTTGACAGGAAAAATCATTAAAGAATGGGGAAAAAACTGTTGACAAAAGGAAATGATATGGAAGATGAGAAAAATGTAAAAAATATAGGCGAATATAGTATGGTCTATTTAACTTTTTAGTTTGTATTTAAATAGACTAGATAGAATAGCCCGCCTACTAAACGGACCACGTCTTTATTTGATTTGCGTCTAGCAATTTTTCACCTCAATAATAAAAAAAATTACAAAATTATTTAAATAATATAACCTAAACATTATTTATATAAATAATACAAATCACTATTTAAGATAAGAAATCAGTTTTTCCTAAATCAATTTCTCACCTTTGTTTTATTTATATCATTTTACAATTTTTTTAATTTAGCATTAGCTAATGTAAAATACAAGAAAATTACAAATATTATTGTAACTATTTCAATTATTATTTAACCTTTTATTATATAATTGTATTTTATTGTAAATTTTATAATTATAAAATACTCTTCATTTTTGTACTTATATTTTATAATCTTAAAAAATTAAAATAAAGATTAACAAAGTACATGTGAATGAAAAAAGTATTTATTTTTTTAATAAAAAAAGCATTTTTTAATTTTTCTTTTATAATCTAATATAAACATTTTGTGTCAACTTAACTAACACTAAACTCTATTGTGTTTGATATCAAACATCATCTATGTGAAAGTTAAAAATAATTGAATCAATTCTAACAAAGTTTGTAATTTTCCTGTATTTTGCGTCAGCTTGATCGATGCTAAATAAATAAAAAATAACAAAATAATTATTGGGGAATCAAAGGTGAGAAATCTGTGGGGAATCAAATCTCACCTTAAATAATGATTTGTATCGTTCATATAAATAATTTTTGGGTTGTATTATTTGGATATTTTTTAAAAAAATTTGGTATTATTGGGGTGAAAAATTCTTGCCTCTAGTTCATTTAACTAAGGGCTAATCACTAATGAATCGGCTTGTGAGCCCAATAATAAAAAAAATGTAAGAAAATACTGTGAAAGTTAAAAATAATTGAATCAATTCTAATAAAGTTTGTAATTTTCCTATATTTTGCGTCAGCTTGATCGACGCTAAATAAATAAAAAATAACAAATTAATTTTTGGAGAATCAAAGGTGAGAAATATGTGAGGAATCAAATCTCACCTTAAATAATGATTTGTATAGTTCATATAAATAATTTTTGGGTTGTATTATTTGGATATTTTTTAAAAAAATTTGGTATTATTGGGGTGAAAAATTCTTGCGTCTAGTTCATTTAACTAAGGGCTAATCACTAATGAATCGGCTTGTGAGCCCAATAATAAAAAAAAATGTAAGAAAATACTGTATTGAAGACTTGCAAACTCAATGAATGCAGCTAATAACCTCACAATACATTTTAGAGAGGGATAATAAAGTTTACCTAAGTCTCAAACCAAATATTAGTTTCATTCCCGGTTTAAAGAATCCAAATTTGTAGGATACCACGGGTCTCATCGTGATTTAAAGATTCTAATTATAGTTCTTACTAAAAAATATTAAAAACTAAAAATATAAAAAATTGAACAAATATAACATAAGATTATGATTTCCATCTGGTAATAATCAATTTTCTGTGTTCATATTTCTTTCCTCGTGTTGATATTTTTAATTCTACTAGGGCTGGAGATGGATCATACTAAAAAGTTGCCATGCATTTGCATTTCCTTATAAATCCCCAAAAGTTGCCATGCTGATACTTGCAGGGTATTATTTCTATTTGTTTTTAGCTTTATTAAGTCCTTTCTCTTCAGGAACAAGAATGTTCCATAATCCACATGAGAATCTTGTTGAGAAGAAAATTGGAGGAGCAGAACGAGTTACAGCAAGTTATTCAACTTCAAGAAAGAAGGCTGATGAATTTGCACCTTCTAGGCTTAAGTATAATCACATTCGCCATCACCAATGTAGTCTCTCCTATAGAGCTTCTCTGCCCTCACCACAAATTCATAGTCATATTAACAACAGCCTTAAAGGAAATTAATATTACAGGTGAATTGATTGTAACCCCATGATAAGTTCCAGAAAAGCAGGATAAACACTTTGTTGATATACATTTTCTTGCACAATGACAATTGACAACCTCGTTTCAACTATTTTGATATTAATTTTGTTGCACAGTGACAACCTTGATCCAGCTAGCATGCATGATACTAGCAGTGGGAATAAGGAGAGTACAGAGGCAGAAATAACATATCAGGTATCTTTCTGGTCTTATTCTTGTCTGTTGCATCTGTAATGCAGGTTTTTGTGGTTATTACTCTTTTTTCTTTTCTCCCTTGTGGGTATGGTTGTGTTCCAAGTTTTTTATATTGTTATTTTGTTCTTTTCTTGTCTGCGGAGCAGACCCTTCATGATAGCCTTTTTGCTTCCCAAACAAAAGCTGCTGGAGATAACTGGCATTGGCAGAGGACAGTGAGAGTGCTTTATTCTCAACAACTTGATATGTCTGAACAATTTAGATCACTTCTAGTGACATAACCTCTCATTAGTTTTCTTTCATATCAAGGGTATTACTGGTTGCAGTTTGTAGGCTGCACTTCTCTGCCATAGTAATGTATGTTGTGGTGACAATTGAATTGAAGTGTGGGTTTCAGGTTCTGCATTTCTAGATTTTGAATTGTAGGCAATAAAAATAGAAGTGGGAATTGGGGATATTTTTAAGGTAACATGTACCTTTTTCTTTTCTTTTTCTTGAAAATTTCACTAGTTAAAATCAACTCAAGTTTAATTGGTTTTGAATAATTTAATATAAGTGAGATGTTTTTCAAGTTACCATGGAAAGAATTGATTTCAGGTGTAAAATAAACAGGCTCATAGTCATCAGCTTGCTTGACTGTCACTGTGCAACATCAACATGCATAAGTAATTTGAAACTATTTTCTTTGTAAAAATGGTATTGCTACGTGGAATGTTGGACACTGAGTACTCTTCCATGCATAGAGCTATGCCCGTGAGGATTGAGGAATACTTGTGGGACAGGACCCATTTTGTCCTAGTTTAATGTTAGTCAGTTATTAAATTAAACTTAAGTGTAGCAAATTAAATGAAGTACTATATATATTGTCTTGTGTTGCTTAGTGCGAGGTCCACATGTGGGGAAATGGTAATCTGCGGTCACATGGTGATGGTTTGGTGCTGATATTACAAGAGAAGAGAACAATTTTACAGGGAGGCATCACACTCTTTCACTGTCACTTATTTACAACTCAGTGAAATGTTTTGTTTGGTGGACAATAGAACCCTAATATTATGAACTTAAATTACTATTTTAGCTCTTTGCATCGTTCAATTTGTTTTGGCCAGGATTTGTAGGCTTGTAGCCTTACCACAAAGGTTCTGCAACCGTAAATGGGAAGGTAATTCGGCCTTCTCTTTCATTTTTTGTGTAAACTTTAACATATTATGTGTCAATTGAAAAATAATCAACTTATGAAGGGGCAACTGTTTAAAAAAGTAAAATAAAATATTGCAAACTATGAGTTTAACTTTATCAATACATTTTTTAACCCAGTAAAAAAAATACATTTTTAATATTTTTGTATTTCTTGATTTTTTAACCATTTAGGAGTATCTTATACCAGTACTCGTATGTGTATATATAGACAATAAAATAAAGAATAAAAAAGGCTATAAAATAAAAATCAATTAGATGACCGTTTTTACTTTTTAGTTAAAGGAGACAAACGAAACGCCGATAGCATGGGTAAAAACTGAGGCGTGTTGGAAACGGGATAGTCTAATTAATTTTGTTTGATATTGAAAATTGAATCCCAACTACCCTCATCGAAGTTAAGCTGAAGTAACAAGCATTACACTGGTTTTTGCTTCTCCAAGCATCACTTCTTTACATGCAATGAATATTCTTTTACCAAAGAAAAGAATTGCCCTCGAGCCTTATTAGAACGGTGAGGTTATAATTTCCCAAAGTTATGTTGTGTTAGGCTATATTATTTGACAAACCAACCAGTCAAACCAACCAATTTGATTATACCAACAAAACCCGAAATAATATGCCCCATTGAACTTACTTTACTCATTACACTAAGATCGGTGCAAACGAAACAAAAGGATTGATTCTTTTTCCCTTTGTACCTCCCAATGTGGGCGCGTCAGGCCTCTATTTTTTGCAAAGTCAAAGTAGACAAAGATGGGTGACTAGAAAATTTGGCTTTTTGTAAGTAAGCACACTCCACAGAGCCAGATAATCCGATTCCCATGGTTAGGAAGCAAACAGAAAAGTTTCGCATCAATGGTTCAGCAAACCCCTGTACTTTACTTAATGTTGCAGATTTAGTTTCCTTGAAAGGAAGGTGGTCCAAATGATGGCCATCCAGAAAATGGTGACGTTGCTGGCTAGATACCTGCAAGTCATGTGCCTCCACCACCACACCTATCATTCAAAGCCCCTTTATAAATAAAAAAATGCTATGCAATGCAACCTTGTTTCATAGAAATAAATGAAAGAGTGTGAAAAGTTGGTGGGTCAGCACTTGAAGATAAGGAGTTAAAGGTTTGTGCTTTATAGTAGTTTTATATATAGTTGCAAAAACCATGGGTTACTTACAAGCAGATTTTGGTGCAGGTGCAACAGAGAAACAAATACTACTCATTTAGTGTTTGTGTGTGTGTGTGTGAACTACTGAAGAGTACTCCTTGGAAACCAAAGTATAAAGGTACAACTAGTTTATCTGCTTCTTGGCGTGATTCATTTTACTGCTTCATTCATTTTCATAGTTAGATAATTTCCCAAAGTTAATGTTGTTGTATTCGATTTGATGGTTAATACTGCGTTCACTAAAATCTCTTTCTTCCGGGATTAATTTCTGGTATCTATCTTCATCTTAGAGAGGATCTATCTTCATCTTAGAGAGGAAAATGGTTGTCCAAAATCTCAAAAAACTCTTTTTTTTGGAAAGAAAAGAAATAAAAAGAAATGAATTAGACCATTTATGCATGTAAGTGATGGATCAATAAAAAGTAATACAGAACTCACGCTGGTGCAGCTCATGTTTTATCCTTGTTCCTTTTTCTGTGATTTTTGTTCCCATTGTTCTTCGTTCTGTCCTTGTGATCTCTTGAAAAAACATTCTGGGTGGGTTCGTCTCCACGTGAAAGAGAAAGTTGAAAAAAGTACAAGCGAGGGTACACGCGTCTCAGTGTACATGCGACACATCATTTCTTTTTATATTTGCTTGTTCAACAAACATTAGTCTTTGACTATGTATGACTTGCAGGCAGAGTTAAAGGGTTTCAAGTTACAACATTTAGGTTAAATTATTCGGTTCCTCTCTTTAGTTTCACGGACTTTTTAATTCTTATAATTTATAGTTTAGAAGTAATTTTTTTTTTAGATTTTAACTCTCTTTTAATTTTTTTTAAAAAAAATTAAAATATAAATTATAAAAAATTTAAAAAATCACTTTAAAATTATAAAAGACTAAAAGATAGAAACTATAAACACAAATGAGTAATTAAACCCAACATTATATTTAGTGATACACTTATAGTCTCTTCTACCTTATATAAACAAAAAAATAATTAATTTTAAGTTAATTAAGAAAGTTAATTGATATTATTTAATTTTTAAATTTTAAGTAAAAAATAAGATTAATTTTAAAATACTTTTCATTAAAACTTATATCATGAATAGAAAAATCATTAAAAATAAAAATAAAATTAAATAAAAAAATGTTTTAAGAATAATAATATTAAATACAAGCTCAACGATAAAATCACTTTTTTTTACATATGAGTTGGGTGCATTCCTATATTGTTGGTCGGTGGTAGCCACCCCCACCCTAATTCAATATAGAATAATGACAACACATATACATTGAAGTCAATGTTCTAATATGTGGAACAACAGCAGCAGCAGCATGGAAGCAATGGAAGGTGGTATATCGAATAGTACAGCTACAGGTATTAATTTCTTTTGAAATTTTATATTTATAAGATTATTTTTTATATATATGTTGACTCACACACACGCACTCAAACTAACAAATAATCTAGTACAGTACAATATTTTTACTCTATGGTTTCTTGTGGTGGCATTTTGTATGGCTTTGTCATTGACCTATAGGCTATAGCATTTGTTTAAGATATATTTTCTTCCATGAAATAAAAAATATAAAGCAAGATTTGTGATTGGCCAAATACCATTTATTCATATGATATTTTTTAATAATTTTTTTTCTATAACCACATTAATAATCTTATTTTGTAGTATTTTCTTTTCTCTTCTTATTTTATCGCACAAAAATTAGACAAATTTTATTGTGCATTTTCAATGTAATATTAAATGGAGATCGTCTTGTAATAAGGGTATCATTTTAGCATGACATGTTGTGTGTATGTATGTCCACGTGTGCCGTGAAATAAATAAAAAAAATGTTCTGTGTCTCTGTTGACAAATGTGTTGTGTTAATTGGAAATTTAATTATTAGGAACGACAGAGTCAGAGTTGGAAGCCTTGCAGAGAGAGCATGAAGAGAAAAATTTAAAAATTCAAGAGCTCAAGAGACAGATTGAATTGACAAAGAACCGCTTGGAAAAGAAAAAGAAAGAAGTCACGGAGGAGCAAATGGGAGGTTTCAATACCCTAAGCAATAAATATAACAGCCTGAGAGAGGAATACAATGCAATGCTAGCTGAGAAATTAAGGGAATCAAAGTAGTAAATCTCAAATTATTAAGCCTAGCTATAAACATTATTAGTTTCGGATATATTTAATCAAATATATGAATATAAATTAAAGTTAACTATTGTTTCTCCATCTTGCTTGTATTTTCTGTTTCAAGAAATGAGACTAAGAGGGATGATTCCCCTTGACATGAAAACATAATCTGACGAGCAATGTGTATAAATGATTAACTAGTAGTGCATATTCTTATGTTCTGCACGTACGGGATAAATTATTCATAAGAGAATAATATTTTAAATAATAAAATAAATAAATATTTTTATAAAAATTAATATGACATTCCAACATAGATTTATTATTTCTCTGCATCTTGCTTGTATTTTCTGGTTCAAGAAATGAGACTAAGAGGGGCTGTTCCCCCTTCAAACGAAAACATAATCAGACGAACATTGTTTACCAATATAGATTTATGGAGATTGATTGTCACGCACACATTAGAAAAATTTATTAAAAATCACAACTGCTCCAATATTTTTATTATAAATACTATTAAGAATGTGTTTGTTTAATGAATAATTTTTTAGTTCTAAAAATATTATTCTTGAAAATAAAACATGAAAATATTATGTCTGGATATATTATAAAAATGTGTTTGACTAACTTTAAGAATGGTTAGAAATATTTTTTATATGTTGAGGAATAATTATTCATATTTTACTATGATATTATAATATATAGGATTATTTTTATAGGGAAACATTATTTATTATTGGTTGTTTGTCATCTTAAAAAAATAATTAAGTTTAAGATGATACAAACTTCTATTTTAACGATAATAAGTAAAGAATCACTAAAAAGATAAGCTTTGTTGTACTAATGATATTAAACAGTGATTCTTATTCTTTTCTCCTTATGATAACAATCATCCAACAGAAATTTGGTTTGTATTTATTTAAACAAAGTAAGTAAAAAAAAATATCACAAACTAAATTATGACACTTCTTATATATTTGTCATTTAGGGCATAAATAAGCGTTTTACAGATGTGCATATATACTTGACACACTTATTCAAAGTAAATAGATATAGGAGCATATATATATATATATATATTTCTGTTAGTTTCAATTAGTTGAAACTAAGTTGGTATTTAGGTGATTTATCAGGATTGAAGAGACCAAAATGACGCTCAGTATCAGCACCTTGCTTCTGGTTTTCGTCAAACATGGCGAACAAGTAAGTCTCTATAGACTCACCAGGCCTCTTTGGAGTTCCATTCCCACTCGAGGCATGACGAATCAAATTAGCATAGTAAGTGCCTGCATTATCAATTGAGGCTCCAGCTCCACCTTCAGATGGCCACCCACTCTCAGAAACCACTATCTGCAAATTGGACGCTCCCACTTTCTCCAAAGCAGCATATATTGAATCCAACATAGCATCAAAGAGGTTTTGGTACCCAACGTCGTTGTTTCCTTGTTGGGTAAAAAGAGCATAGGCAAGAGGAATGCTTTGATCATTTGCATAAGCAAAGTAAGGGTACACGTTGGCAAGAAGTGGGGCCCCATTGCTCACTAGGAAGTTGATTATGGGTTTTATGTATGGCTCCGCATCGCTAGTGAAAACGCCATCATTGGGAGGGTAAGAGTTAGTAATCAAAGTAGAGTCTATAGCTGTTGACACCTTAATTTGTAAATTTGCTGATGAAATTGCATTCTGAATGTTGGTCATGGCAGATAGAATATATTGTGCCTCATTGGTATTGGGATGAATTTCATTTCCAACAGCGATGTACTTGAAATTGACGTCTTGCGAGTAAGGTGTAACATATTTATTGACCCAATCTGTAGCAGCATTGGAGTCTGTCAATGATTGAAGGGTTTCCTTAGCCACGTCCATAATCAACTCAATGCCTGAACCTCTAAGGGCTTGGAGTGCTTCTTCATCTGGGTAGTATATACGCATTCTACCAATGCCATTTGTTTTATATAAGTCCACAACTTCTTGCCTTGATGGTAGATTATCACCAATCACTCCATAGCAAACTCCTATGGATTGTGCAACTGCATAATATATTTAAGTAATAGTTAAGTCATTCTGAGATGATAAAGTCATTAATATTTCAAGGAATAAAATATATGATAAGGTTATGTGTATCGCATATATTAACAGATCGAGGGAGCTTCTCTCGTGAAAGTAAAATAGATAATTAATATTGATCGTATTGTGAGGTCAAAGATTACAATACAACCTTTTTTAAGACATGCAATTTTTTAAATGGTTAAATGATAACATTTAATTTTGACTATTATAATCAAATATTTTCTCATTACACACCCAATTTTGTAGACATGATTAAAAAGTTAATTGATGACACAAGAGTTTTGGCAACTTATAGCTGTGCGTGACTGTGGAGAAAATCGAATAAGAATTATTGTAAAAAATGAAAATTATAAAGGTAGATCATTGTATTTGAGTGATTAAAAAATTGTGCATGCTGTAAAAAAAAATGTGCATGTTTTTTTTAAATGGTCATATAGCTTCTAACTAACTTTTAATTTTCACCATCAATCTATGATTTATATGGTCACACACACTATTACAAGATTTTAAATTACACTAAAAAAAATAAGTTTGCATGTTTATAAGAAAATATTTTTTTGGATACATACATGTTAAAGAATACTTAAAACCACATCATCAAAGTCCTTAAGGTTTTTTTTTTAAAAAAATGTATGTTTGTGTGGTGACACACACATAACAAGTCTATATATTATGAAATACTTAAAACGACATCATGAAATCCTTAATAAAAAACTACAAATGACATCATATAAATCATCATTTATAAAAAGAAATTGTTGTAAGCTACAGATGTAAAAGTATGGGCCGGTGTTTAATTACGAGTATAGATTTAGATTTTGAATGTTTAGGTCAAATTTAATGCAATTCGTCCAAACTCGTTCATATACCAAATTGAGTAATAATTTTTATTTTTGAACTCGTGAACTCAATATGTTGTGCTGACATTTTTTTTTAATTTATTATTTATATATACATATATTTTAAATTACAAATATTAATTTATTGTTTAGTACAAGTATGCAACGTTGATAAAATTCAATATCTTTAGAATGTGCATTTATTTTTAATTAAATATACAATAATTAACTATAGAATATGTAAAAATTGGTAAGAAAAAAAATTATTCTTTAGGACACTTAAAATAACTATAAAAGCTTAGACCTGACTTACTCAACCCAAGTCAATTTATTTGTGACTAGATTGATTCAGTTTAAATTTAACAACAAAATCACATAAATTCAACTCAACCAATATAATTTTGAACGAATTGAATAAAAGATTTAGTTAAATCCAACTTAAACCAACCTTGAATACCCCTTATGTTAAAGCTGAAATATTCCTTGTATTTTACCTAATTGATAAAAGTTTTTTATTGATGAGAAATTTATCTTTATAATATATAAGTTTTTTTATAATATTTTATGCTATTATTTTCTCTCTATCTGTTTCTATCATGACCCTCTTAATTCTGACTTCCCTCTCTTATCTTACTATCTCTCGTATATGGTTGTAAAAAAAATTGAAATAATTAATGTGTTATATAAAGTAATAATTTGTCAGAATATTTGATATAATCTCGATAGAATGTAAATATATCCAATAAAAATAACTAAACAAATTAATATGATTATTGCAATCTATAGGCCTGCTCAAGTAGCTAGTTGTATAACATACTAAGGAGCAAAAGGGAGGAAAAAAAGTTGCGTTACTTAGGAAGGGAGAGAAATATAGACCTGTAATGGACGATAGCATTCCAACAAGCAGAAATATGGCAGACATTGCAGTGTTGTTTTTAAGAAACAAATCAATGTATTATGCCAAATCTTAACACAACTCCTATATCTTTTACCCTTAAGCCAACCTCTATTTATAAGCATACAGAACCGGAAAATATGCATGGTATGGCACGGTAGTGCTTCTACAACAAAGACTTTTAGCCCAGTCAATCAGTTATTGAGTGTTCAAAATTTGCTGTTGAATTCCAACAAAATCCAACCGCTAATTTTGGCGAATATTCATAATTATATTGATGGCCTTAATTGATAATTAAGGTCATTTCTGCATACTAGTCAGCTTGCCTTACAGGAAGGGCAATTCAACTAATTAAAATGACTCGTATATGTCTAGATTCGTATTAATTGGAAGGGTCAGAACTCAGAAGTTTGTTGCCCACTTGTTTGGGACTTCTAAATATTTTACGAAATTCCTCCCAGCTGGCTCCTTCACACTCAAATGCACGTACACACGTCACTAGTCCATTATCACCAATTTTTAATTTCTGTTATAAAAACAGTATGAACTAATTCATGGCGGCTAGAAAAAAAGAACCATTTTGTAGAAACTATAGTACCTATAGACTCAGAGTCTTTACCAGACGAACTACTTTTTATTAAACAATTAAAAAAAAATTCTTTTGTAGATCGAACACATATTACCAGAAAGAATATGAATTTAATTAGAATGAATTGAAAGTTTAGAAGTGGTTTTTTTTACATAGCTTTTTTTTCCTTGTTATAAGTGTGGAAGTGTTTTACCTTATTATGCAATGATTATGAATTGTCATGTATTGATAATAATTATGAATTGTCATGTATTGAAATATTATTCAATTTTATAACAGTTATTTCAAAAGTTATATTTAAATTAATTTTTAAAGGTAACTTTGTGCGAAGTGAAATATAATTTAGAAATGACAGAATTTGATACTTGATGATATGATGAATGTCATTTTGAGAATGGTTTTGGTAAGCTATTTATCTTAAATATGATGAGAAAGAATACACTTTTACCATAATGAGTTAACGACACTTGATGGATCAGGTGATAAAAATCTCTTAATGTTATCCACCATGCTACAATGGCTGATTTGTCTAAATCTTGGTTACAGATAACCTTATGAAAATTTTCATCTTTCCATCTCACAGCAAATGACATACTAACTTCATAGTAAATCTACATTTGATATAACAAAATAAGATTGATTAATTACACAAAATAACAAAATAATGATATGTTAATTAAATCAAAATAAAGATGACCTGATCCTTAACGTTAACGGTGTTTAAAATAATATTTGGTGAAATCGTGACCTTCAGCACAATCTTGGTCATTTGTTAATTTATTTTTAAAAAACATTTAAATTTAAGTTAAAAGTAAATGTTAAAAATGATAAATTAAAATAGATAAAAAAAAATAATTTAAACTTTTGAGTTGAAATCAAAAGTATAAGATGATAAAGACATGTTAGGAGCATATTTAAATTTATAATATTATATATATATATATATATAATTGGTTTCTAATATTCCATTATTGATTGGTAAATCATTTGATTAATAATTTGGTATTAAAATTTAAAATTACAAAAAGATATACCTAATACATATTAGGAGAATGAAATTTACCACTCAGACGATATTCAAAACAAATTATGAAAGTGAATGCGAGAGAGTAAAGGCCTTAGGAAGCAAATAAATGAGTGGGATTTGTTAACATTTATACAGAGAGATATTATTTATGTAAATTGAATATTACAAAATATAATCAGACTTTACATATTATTTATAACGTTCTTTTGATATTTTAATTATTTTAAATTACTAGATAAATTGCCATAAATGATGCTAAATCTTTTATATATACAGAAACGTTCGTTATGTAAATCTTTTAGATAAATTGCCATAAATTTCCATATTATTTTAAATTACTAGATATTTTAATTATTTTAATTATTTATGTAAAGTCCGTTATGTTATCCATTCAGCCTAACGTGACCGAAACGTTCCTATATATAGCCACAAATCAGTTTTTTTTTTTGAAAGCAAAATATTCTCCTATCTCAAAGTTGTGAGAACATTTTTACCGATAGAATCAATTTTTAATTCTTGGACAATTTTTTATGGGTCTTATGTTGTTACTCAAAATTGTGAGAACATTTTTACCAATAATTTTTTTTCTCTAAATCTTACTTTGAATTCTTGAGTTACTTTTATAGGTTGCACAATACATCCTTAAGTATATTTTATTAATTGGTTAAGAAGAGAGATGTTAAAAAACATATTTTTTGAAAGGAAGACAATTCTTGAGAATGAACTCATTCTTCATGTTGGAAATCTCTAGAGCTTGTGATAGATTTGGTGAAAAGAGGTTTTTGAATTCAAAAATCCCATTAAAGATATTTTAGGAATCTTGTATATTAGATGTTTGATAAAAAGTTGAATTAATTATGTTTTAGTGTTATTTGATTGTGCATTAAATTTTAAAATTTTCATTTTAATCTTTTTTTTTTCAATTTTTATTAAAAATATTAGTATTTTGTTAAGTTTTGAATTTTAAAATAATTAATTTAAAATAAGCATCATTATCTTTATTTTTTTTCATAAGTTATTGTTAGAGTGTATAATGTGAGAGGTCTAACTCAACCTTAAAAGTTAACTCAATTATTTCTAACACATCCCTTCACGTCAAACATTTCTTTGACTTGATGCGTGAACAATAAATGATGGGTGTGTGTCACAACGGAATACCATGTTAGAGTGTATTATGTGAGAGACGTAACTCAACTCTAAAAGCTAACTCAATGGGTGAGGGTTGTCTCTCACTTATATATTCTAATATTAGATTACTTTTAGCGTAAAACTTGAATTATTTCCTAGTTATAGTATTAAACCACTAAAAAAACCCCACCCTTTCCCTATTCATCTTCTTCTTCAAACCACATCCATTACACCATCATAACATCATTTGCGCATCGCCATCAACCCCAAACCCACCACTGGACCATCCCACCACCACCTGGACCTAAATTTGCAACCACTAATAATCAAAGGAGGAGACACCCCATATTTACCCATGTTGTAAGAACGAATATTTTCAAGATCCATCGAGGTAAACAAAAACCCCATCCATATACATCAAAACCGACCTTCCATTTTTTGGATTGAATCAGACCGAAATGCCACACATCCTTGCTCGATTAAACGCAAAGACCAACTTTACTTATACTTCTCGAGGATATCTTCCACCCTTCTAGTGTCAATTTGAACACCGCCATAGTGCCCTTCCTTGTTGGTACAGGTAGATCTCCACCACTGGGACCATCATTCAATCGTGATTCTGCCACTTACTTGTGTTAGGGCTCACGTCCTCCTCGAGAGTTGTGTCCTCATGCTCAATTTCTCCCATCAGGGATGTTTTCTTATCCTCCATAATTGGTGACAACTTAGATTGTGGTTCAAAGGATTATTATTTGCAACCAAGAAAAGGAGACACTCCAACTCCACTTAGGATGTAAGATGTAAGCGAGAACTACATAAGAGACACCCCGAAAAAGATGAATAAGGGGAATGTGGGTTTTCTTTAGAATTTATAGTTTTTGAAATAAAATAAAAAATTGACGATTTTTAGTTGTGATTATTTTAATTAATTATTTCAAAATTTAAAAGTTAATGAAATACTAATATTTTTAAGGAAAATCATAAAAAGGATCAATAATATCTTTCAAAAACTTAAAAAATCAAAATAAACTTTCAAAGTTAAATATATTAAAACATAATAAACTAAAAGTAAACTTTAACCTAATAAAAATATTGGTGAAACATGTCTGAGTGTATTTCAAAGAACTTAAGCGGATCAAGAATCCAGGTTGCAAGAAATTGGCGCATAATTTTTGTTGTGGCTTGCTCTTGACATGCGTGAGCATATCTCCCTTCTTTAGGCCATTTCGGCTTTCCTGCCCTTGTTTTTGATGCTTATCATTTTCGCTTTCTCAGCCATAATTGATAACTGCTTTATCAATCATGTAGAGCTTTGGGCTATTGGAATTGGTATCATTCTTGTGGCTGTCGGGGGATTTGTTGATTTCATCATCGAACCTAATTCGAAGTTTGTCATTAACCTTATTCAAAATAGTTGTTCCTCGACGCAGGAATGCGCTCATCTTCTTGTTTTTATCCCTGAGAAGGTAGTCTCCTTAGAGAAGCCAACCAAGCGATAGATGGTTTCATGAAGTATGGCTTAGGCTTGGATGATATTTTTGTGTTTGATTGGATGCCTTCCTTTGCTTCTTTAAAGATGTTCGTTGATGTAGCTATTGTTAGTTTTTTCCATGGGTTTCATTTTATTCTTTTTGGTAGGGGCTTAACCCCTTCCTATATATTAATATAAAGACGACAAAGATTTTATATATAGTAGGGTAAAATGTCTCTCTAATTTTTTAAAATAATGAAATAATAGAAGTTAAATGTAATTAATAAAAATAATAGAATAAAAAAATTAATAATATAAAAGTAATAGGAAGTTAATGTAAGTTAGAAGAAAAATTTAAAATTTAAAAAGTAATTTAAGAGTAAAATCGTCATAATTAGTCATATTATATATATTATGACTAAGGCTTTATACTTTTATTGAATAGAATTAGAGAAGACGCTTTTCTTAGATGTTAAAAAGTAAAACTAAAAGGAAAATCCCTTATTATTAGTTGCATTTAATTTTGCTTTTAGACCAGACATGTTTTGTTGCGTTGGTTTGCAATGATTGCCGAAACCTGAAGAATAGTCGATTCAATCACAACTCCGATGATTCCCACGCGTCCCCGGCGTCTTGCTCCGTCACAATAGTAGGGCAGCAACACCCTCTCTCCTTCGATTCGGATTCTTGAAACAAAAATCCAAAACCATGGAAAACGCCAGTGACGATATTAACAGGTTTTCGAATCCAAACGCGAACGCGAACGCAAACGCAAACGCAACCGCGACGACCTCGACCTCAAGTTTCACGTTCAGTACCCCTTCCGTTTCGGGCCTGTCCCGGCCCAGATTCGTGAAGGTCCGCAAGCCCAACAACGCCCCCGCCTTCAATCCATTCCGCCACGGTGCTGCCGCCACCAATGCCGCATTCGCCACCACCGATTTCGCTTCACTAATCGGCGATCCGTTCAGGGATCTCAAAATCGGTGAGGGTTTCGACGCCAAAGGTGAGTTCGCCTTTGCCACTAATGCTTCTTCACGTGTTGATGAAAACTCGGTCTCTGAACAGATCAACAACTTGAAGATTGTAACCGATAACGAATCGAACGAATCGGACCTACGGAATGAGCTGATGAAGAAATTAAGCATTAAAGAAGGAGGAGGTAGTAATGCTGCAGTTGCTGAGAACTCAGCACACGAAGTTATATATCAATTGAAGAATCTGAATGTGAATGACGCTATTGGTAGTAATGTCCACAAGAGTGCAGTTGATGTTAAACCTAGTTTGGAAAATGTGACAACGTTTCGAAATCGTGAAACGGAAGCAGCAGATTTGTTGAGGAAATTGGAGATGTTAAACCTAGTTAAAGAGAAGGAGGATTGTGTTGAACCGAACTTGTGTAATCCTTTTGTGGAGGGAATCCACCCAAGAGTTGCAAGTGGTGGCGCTCAAGTTGCTGCTTCGGCTTCGGCTTCTGCTTCTGTGTTCTTTCAGCCTGCTGGAGTTGGCAAGAGGGAGGAATTTGTGTTTACTGGTAAACAAGATATTTCAAGTTCATCTTTTGTTGAGTTTAACACTCCTCAACCAAAAATTGGCAAAGAAGGAAAACTTAAGGAAAAAGGGAGTAAAGTGAGAATAAATAAAAGTAGAGAAAAGCAGAAGCATTATAGCTCGGCCCAGCCGTGGTATGGACAGGGTTTTGTTTTGAAAGAAAGTGTTCCCCAGGACGAACCACAGGGTTCACCAATGGATGTGTCACCGTATCAGGAAAAGCTGTCTGAAAATGAAAGATCGAGGGAAGATTCTTTGGCATCCAATGAGTCATTTAGTGTTGATAACAACAATATTGTTAATGATTCAGAACCAACATCTTTTATTGATCCCATTGATGAAGATCTAATTGCCGCGGCAAAGAGCTTGGATATAAATGGGGGTGATGTTGCACACAGAGACACAAAGGAGGAAAGTTCAGAGGATCAAATGCGTGAAAATAGTTGTGTTGAAGACCCAAAGGACGAGTCAATTTCCGGGGTTGAAACTGAAAGCTTTAAGTCTGCCAATGATGAAGTGGACATAACTAGTGATGTGACTGGTGTATCAGCAGAAACTGGAGCCCATGATAGTGATAGAATGTTGCATCTTGAAAGTGCTTTGAGTTCAAGAAATGTAAATGGGTCTGGCTTCACATTTGCTGCTGCTTCTTCGACTGAAGCTCAATCATGTAGCCCAAAACGTCTTCACAAAAAGAAAAATGTTGGTCACGATTCTTACAACTACACACCAAACATAAAGGTTCCTTATTCATCAACTTCAGTGGCATTTTCTCCATTTTCTGGGACTTCATCTCTTTTCACACCAGGGCAAAGTTTAAAACCCAAAGTATCCTCTCCTCCGCCCAAAACAAGTGATTCTGATGAGAATCAGGAGAAGGAGATAAAGGAGGCTGAGGAAGCCTGTGAACGGTGGAGGCTCCGGTGAGTATATATTTTTTATAGTTTCATTTCTATATTTGCAGTCACTTGCACGTAATGCACGCATTTTTGTTATTCTGGATACAAGGCCTGACTTTTTACCATTCCTTCTGATTTGTACATCGAAATACGATATACCGATGTTTATTGCAAACACACAAATGTATTTTGCAAAGTACTTTGAAATGGTTCCTTTGATTTTGACATAGTACCTTACCAACATTGCAACCATTATTCAAAATACTGAATATGCTCTATATCAGAGGAAACCAAGCCTATAAAAAGGGGGATCTGTCTACGGCTGAGAATTGTTACAAACAAGGACTTAGTTGTATATCTAAAGAAGCATCTCGTAGCTGTCTCAGGGCTTTGCTGCTATGTTATAGCAACCTTGCTGCCACACACATGTCTCTTGGTAGGATGAGAGATGCACTAGAAGATTGTAAGATGGCTGCTGAAATAGATCAAAATTTCCTCAAGGTGCAACTTAGAGCTGCAAAGTAAGTTTCCATTGTTTCTTCTTACTCCCTTTGTGCGCAATGATTTAAGTTGTATGAATTTTAAGTTTCATGTAGGATGAATGAAACCTTAGGATATATAATACTAGTGGGAGACTGGGAGTAATGATTCTTGATGTAAAAAAGAATGGATCTAACGAGAGAACACCCCTGTGAAAATGTGAAATTGCAGGTCATTTGGTTTCAGAAAATGTTTTTTATTTTCATTTTGTATTTTCACTTTTAATTACAAAATGTCATATTGTTTTCACTTTCAACTACAAAATGTCATTGTTTTCACTTTGTTTCCTATTTATAAAACAATATAAAGTTATTTTTATTGATTCCTATACAAATTATTGAAAACCGGAAACAAGTTAAATCAAGGTAGCTTTTTTGTAATCAAAAGTGAAAATAGAAGATGTTTCTCAAAACCCAACGGCAGTGTTTATGGTTTAGCATCTAATGCCTGATTGTTATTTAAAATTTGGATATACGTTTTATTAATAACACGAAATATGTAAGTGGTTAGCAACATGCATACTTGTGCCTCAAGTCTAAAATTATCAAGATAGATGATTGTATCCCTTAAGTCCTTTTGTTTTCATTCTTGTTTTAAGTTGTTACCTTGCTCTGGGGGAAGTTGAAGGTGCATCACAATATTTTAAAAGGTGCTTGCAATCAGGAACTAATGTTTGTGTGGATCGAAAAATTGCTGTGGAAGCCTCTGATGGCTTACAAAAGGCACAGGTTTGATTATTTATATTATGGTTTTGGCAGACAACTAAATATACTGTGATGGCTTTGATTATTAGCTTTTCCTTTTGGTTAATGATTTTTAATTAGCTACAGGCTACACATGCAATGAGTTGTAATTAGAAGCCTGTTACACTGAAGTACTGAACTGGTTTGTCATTGTATTATATCATTGCCCTTCTACAGGAAAACTTTCAAGGGTTTAAAGTACATTTAATCAATTTTCAGTATAAGTTTTTGTTTTTAATATTTGTTTCAACATTGGATTTTGGGGCTTACTGATGATATAATTTGTTGGGCAATTTGTCTACTCTTATTTCTTGAAACATGTATCTGATATATGCTTTTATAATTAGAATTATTTTGTGGAGGGTTAATAGCTTTTTGATCCCTATACGAAACCCTTTTTTTATTTGGGTAATTGGGTGCTACATAAATGTAGTTTGTACATGAGTCCCTTGAAAAAAATATTTTTTGAATGGTCCCTGTCATTATCTAATGTTATAACATTTTGAGCAAGTCCGACGCGGTTAACAAATTTCTGACATGGTTTCTAACGGGTGAGAAAACTTAACACATTTACTTTTATTTCGTTCCATATATATAACACATCTTTTCATTTTGGTCCCTATATGAAAAAAACTTTTTAAATTATTCCCTATACATATCACAATGTGAAGGCAAATAAAAAGCACAATGCAACAATACAAAAAACAAGATACAATCATTGGGTATCAAAAGTCTGAGCAAATTTCAAGAGTTTTGGCTAATAAAATGAAGGAGTAGAACAAAAGAGAGCTTTCACTACTCTCTCCAACACACACAGAAAAATTAATGGCTTTCACACCCACACCCAAAAGCTAGTATACTGACTTTGAACAAGGTCGTTGTAGCTTGAGGTGCTCTATGGAGATTGTGACAAGATGGTGTTTGAGAGTTGGGTAAGGGTTTTCTCATTATGGGTGATCAGAAAGAAGGAGTGAATGTAGACTGACTTTCGATGGCCAAATCCATTGATTTTTTTTTTCTTGGAGGGAGTAGTGGAGGGTCTCTCTTTAGTTGTACTTCTTCATATAGGCCAAAACCCATGGTAAAACTTGCTCAGAATTTTTATGTATAATTGTAATGGATTGTTTTTGTTTTATTGCATTGTCCTTATTTTTGCCTTCACATTATGTTTTGTTATGTGTAGTGACTAATTTAAAAGATTTTTTCATATGGGGACCAAAATGAGAAAATGTGTTATGTATAGGGATTAAAATGCAAAAATGTGTAAAGCTTTATCTCATATCATAAGTCATGTCAGAAATTCGTTAGCCATGTCAGATTCTTTTCTCTAACAATGTTATCATGTGAGAAAATGGCAGGGACGTTTTCGAAAATATTTGTTTGTCAAGGAACATGTTTACAAACTTTTTCATGCAGAGACCCAAAAGGAATTTAAATGTTAAAATATTTTTTTATAAGTGATGTGTAGAAATAAATAGGTAAAGAGAAATTGTATGTTGCCATTGTTTTGTTAAATAAAATTTTGCTGCTTTATGGATTGCTACTTTTTGTATTTCCTCTCCATTTTCCTTAACAAGATCCTAATGTTTTTGAATTTATAATTTTTTGAGTGGGTTGATGTGAAGGTCTACCCCCAACTTTCTGAACTGATTAGTGTTTTTAATGGATATGACAGAAAGTATCAGATGTCATCAATCATTCTGCTCAGCTTTTGCAAAGAAGAACAGCCTCTTATGCAGAGAGAGCATTAGAACATATTAATGAGGCGTTAATAATAAGTTCATACTCTGAAAAATTGCTTGAAATGAAAGCAGAGGCTCTCCTAATGGTTAGTGCCTCTTTCTTATAATATGTTGGAATTTAACTAAAGCTTAAATTATGATTTATGACTATCTCAAAATTCAGCATTTGTCTATTTTTGGTGCAATAATTTATACCAATTATGTCTGTGTTGGATAACTTTTGCTCCACATCAGCTTTGTAGATATGAGGAGGTGATTCAACTGTGTGACAAGACCCTTGATTCTGCTGAAAAGAATGCCTGTCCTTTGGATGCTGGTTGCAAAGTCACGGATCTTGATAATTCACAACTCTCAAAAGGTTTCTACTTCAGAATATGGCGATGCTCAATGATGCTTAAAGCATACATTCACCTAGGAAAATTTGAAGAGGGTCTTTCTTTGCTGGAGCAACAAGAGGAAAAGGTGTCTGCCATAAACAAGTACGTATTACTAACCACTGACTTGTTCACCCTAGTCTGCCCCTCCTCAAGTGTAAACAGAAATGAAAAGGGCAATGTGAAATGTGAATATTTGACAGCTATGATCCTTTTTAATTTTTATCATCAGCTTAAATTCTGTTCCTGCAGGAGTGGAAGCAAGGTTTTGGATTCACTCACACCTCTTGCTGCCATCATACGTGAGCCCTTGCATCATAAGGTTAGCTTATGCTGTGTTTCATTATATCTTTATGTTGATTATTTATATTATTATCGTCTGTTAAATAACTTGATTCCTAGAACATTTCAACTGTTTCAAAGTAACTCTACTTTTTTTACCTTGATTCCTGGGAGCTAATTGTTATTTTAGCTGTTTTACTTGAGTATATTATTTTGTTTCTAATATACAGTCTTATTGAAAATTTTGAGTTTTCAACTGACTTTTAAAATTAATTTTTGGATTAGCAGTGTAAATATTTTTATCCACAATCATTTATTTCTGCAGTTCTACTGAATGTGCTTGCTGTTGCTCTAGGTGACAGTCCTTATGCACATGCTCGTTTTTATTTGTAGAAATATATTCAAGGGGGTAAAAACTGCTCCATATTATAGAATGGGATTCACCAAGACACTAGGTTGGTTTAGGGTGCACTTGGATAAGCCTCAGATAAAAAAGTGCTTTTATGACATCATCAATTTTTTTAAAAAGCTTTTTTTAGGTTTTGAGGAAAACACTAAAACTGTTTTATTTGATATTTTTTGCCTTTTTTTTAAAATCACAGAGCCACAGACAGATCCATAGGCTTCTTGTGTGCGTATTTATGTTCATATACTGTTGAATGTGAATTGACACAACTCTAGTACACCTACACCTTGTGCAAGCCCATCTGAATATCCATCACACACACTGATACTTCCCTAATTTCCTTTTATCTTGATAATTCATCCTCTTCTTTTGTTTTGTTTTGTTTTGTATTCTAAGAAGTTTTTGTTAGTTTAATTCATTCTGTCCTTTTCCTGTAACATGAAAATTGCTTTTGATTAGGATTGGTGTAAATCTATTCATATGTAGACTGCAGGGAATGCAGCATTTCAGGCTGGAAGGCATGCAGAAGCTGTTGAATACTATACATCTGCTTTGTCATGTAATGTGGAGTCTCGTCCATTTGCAGCTGTCTGTTATTGTAATCGTGCTGCTGCGTATAAAGCTTTAGGTCAAATAACTGATGCTATTGCAGATTGCAGTCTAGCTATAGCTCTTGATGGAAATTATTTGAAGGTTTCTCTCTTCAACCATAACTTCATTTTTTTTCGATGTTATAATTGAATCAGATGGGGTTAACCTGATATAGGATAAAAACACTTAGGTTAAATTATAGCACATGAGAAATTCAGGGAGAAGGAATGGGTTAAGTAGTGAAAAGATCTGGTCCACAGCCAATACAGAGCTTTATTCTCTTTGACAAGTAGAAGAAAACTTTTGTTATCAGGATTCAGGAAGAATTTGAGGTATCCTTGTTGCAGCCATTATATTTTTACCCTTTTTTATAGCTTAGAAATCCTAACAGAAAACTAATCCTAATGCATAGAAAGATCAAATGCTATCCATCCTAAAGACCTAAACTAACTTGAATAAAAATTAAGTAAAAGATATAAAAACACAAATTTATGATATAAAATTGCTGCCCAGACTACAGCAGTATAATCAATAACCCCAATAGAAATCCAACATTTAATATAATTAACCTCCTCTTTTCCTGGATCATAATTCATAACCCATGGGGATTAAACTAACTTGAATAAAAATTGAGTAAAAGATACAAAAACAAAAATTTATAATATAAAATTGCTGCCCAGGCTACAGTAGTATAACCAATAACCCAAACATAAATCTAAAATTTAATATAATTAGACTCCTTTTTCCTGGATAACCCATGGGGATTAAACAGTTAAAAACCTGTAGCATTTAACATATTTGTTGTTTCCTATTCTTTACATCCAAAGATGAACACAAAAGCTGAACTATTTGAAGTGGGCCACCAATAATGATAATTTTGGATGTTTAACCCACAGAAGAGAAAATGAAGCAATTCAAAAGCTGCATTACAAATTTCCTATCTGGAGATCTTCTGTATGTGTTCTGTTGTAGTTGTATAATTAAATTAGATTATTAGATAGCCTGAATGTGCTTCCTATTGTGTTTAGTTCTGTCAGAGAGTAATAGTCTTAGGGGGCGTTTGGTAGGAGAGAAGTTTTTTCATGTCCGGGAATCATGAATTCTAGGAATCATGTTTCCTGTGAATGAATAAAATTTTTTTGATTTGTCATTGAAAATCTTTAGATAAGTTTCCTATGAATAAAAAAGTTACGCATATTTTTACCAAATATTTTAATTATTTACCACATTATATAATTTAATAAAGAATAAAATCATATTTTTACTTTAGTATAAGAAAAATTATAATCAGAAAAGTAACATTCTCACCTCCCCCATGGAAAAGTTTTCATGGGAAACTGATTAAAAACATTTCCGGAAAACATCCTTTCTCAGGAATGTTCTTTTTTTAAAATGCATACTAAACATGAGAAACTAAGTTTCCCAACCTATAATTTCCGGAAAACCAAAAACTTCTCTCCTACCAAACACCCCTTAAGTGTGTGTTATGTTCTGTTATAGAGTAGTAACGTGTATTAGTGTTTTGCATTTTCAGATATATCTGTTATTACATGTTATTCAAGGAATTGTTTATTTAGGATTATTTATATGATAGTATGAGAAAAATGTTTTCATACTCTTCCAGGCACTTTCTAGACGTGCAACTCTGTTTGAGATGATCAGAGATTATGCCCAAGCAGCCAGTGATCTTAGGAGGCTTCTCTCTCTTCTCAGTAAGGGGGTGGAGGACAATGCCAATCAGCTTGGAATATCTGATAAATCAATTAATTATACAAATGATTTGAAACAAAATCGTGTTCGTCTTTTGGAAATGGAAGAGGAAGCCAGAAAGGAGATCCCTCTTGATATGTACCTCATTTTGTAAGCTCTTTACTAATGATCAACATTTCTTTATCTTATCATTGATAATAGATAATAGATTAATAAACCCCTTTTTTCTAGTAGCCCAAATCACCTTCCTTAAAGGCACCATCCCTTCTACTTTTGCATGTTTTTCTAGTCAAAGCTGTGAGATATATCGTTCCATTTACTGGGATGAAATGGGTAAATTTTGGACTTATAGGGAAGATTAAATCTACCCTCTTCGTATGGAAGAACTTCAGAGATCCAATTGTCAATATCCAGGATCAGAAAATAAATAAATTTCATTTTATGATTTTCAACTAAATGAGGATAGATAGATAGCAATGGTGTTTCCTGAATCCTGACAAAATATAGGTGTATATAGAAGAATGGATTTGCCAAATTTCATGTAGAATAATTTGTACCTAATATATAACTTTTGTTACAATTGTCATCATTCTGTGTGTAAGTGGTGTTTCAAGTATGACAGAAAACATAATGCCAGCTAAACTTATGTTCCTAATGTAGGGAAATATTATCATTCATTTAAGGCTATCAGCTAACTGACATTATGATGACAGGGGAGTTGAACCATCTGTTTCGATATCTGAAATCAAGAAGGCCTATCGGAAAGCTGCACTTAGACACCACCCAGACAAGGTTGTTTAATTGGGCACATCGTTTGATGCTCATACTAGTCAGTAATCACTCAGTTAACATTTTATCTTATTCTGTAGGCTGGCCAGTCTTTGACCAAAAATGACAATGGAGATGATCAGATATGGAAGGTTATTGCTGAAGAAGTACACGGGGATGTTGATCAGCTTTTCAAAATAATTGGGGAGGCATATGCCGTGCTGTCAGACCCTGCCAAGGTATTTTGTATATTTTCAACCAGTAAATGTTGCTGAGAGGCTTGCTCTATATAGTTTAACTAAAAGTTTGTTTTTTTGTGGAATTGTGTCAATTAATCCATGTAGTCAATCCCACCTAGTGGAATAAGGATTTGTTTTTGACACTTGACATGTTATATGAGAAGTTCCTTTGTCTTAAAATAAGGCAAGTAACAGCTACCAATGGCATATACCTAGCATCTAGGAATTAGATAAGTTCCTTTCCTTAGGTGGAAATTTTGATGGGTTTCCTTTCTTGGTTACTAATACCAAATTGCTTCAAATTTTTTTTAATTACCAAATTGTTTACGCTGACATGATGCTGGATAAAAATAGAAAAACAGTTTGATTTGATATTTTTTCTTAATGTGATTGGTTTAATGTACTAAAGCTGTAAAATTGCCAAATAATAAATGTGTATCAATAACAGTGATACTGATAGATAACAAAATCTTACAAGCCTAGAAAAATAACAATTAAAAAAGAAAGACTGCTTTGCTTCTCCATTTACAAAGGATAGATGAGAAAATCTCACAAACCTAGAAAGAAAGAAAAAACTGCTTTGCTTCAACATTTACCAAAGAATCCTTTGGTAAAGCAGCAGGAATTTTAAGTGCTAGTACGTTTACTACTTCTTGCAGTGTTAGTAAGTATGCATTTTCTTCCATAATGTAGAAAAACAACCATAATTCTGGGAAGTCGTTTTAATTTCTTAAGCTTTAAGCATATTATGCTGCGTAACCATTTGATTATTATTCCATTTATGCAGCGGGCACGTTATGATGCAGAAGAAGAAATGAGGAATTCCCAAAAGAGACGCCATGGACCTATAGGTAAAAATAGTGTGGATGCCCAGTATTACCCATTTGAACAAAGCAACAGGAGACAGTGGAGAGAAGTTAATAGATCATATGGTAATTCGTCTTTTCGAGGTTATGAACCTGGCCGATCGAGCAGGAAATAATAAAATCTGCATGGAATGTTAATCCCGTGAGGATCTGGATTGCTGTTTGAGTATTTAAATGTGGCCTAGTTAGATGGTGCCTTTTAAGTTATCCGCTGCATTTGGCCTTCTGAATTTACGCACTATGGTAAGTTCAGTACTGCATTTTGATCCAGCTGTTACGCGGCTTCAATCCTTCGAGTTAGAAGAGATCCAAGAGGTACACAATTCCGCTTATGATGACATAGCAGTTGGAGAAGCTTGGCTGAATGGCTAGTCAATGCTTCCAGTTACTTTGGGAGGTAGAATTTCTCTTGGAAAGAGAAAGACAACAAACATGCTTGCATTCTATATAATTGTCATTTACAGCTGACCACGACTTTGAGCGAGGAGTTGGTGTTTTTAGCTTGGCTGATAAACCCAGCACATGAAAAAGAAGCTTGAAAATTTTGCATTATGGTTGGTTGAGTGAGGGCTGGTTTTTTTAGATATGTAAATTTTACTGACACACGTTGATATTGAGATGTACAGACGAAATTAACTTATACCACTACAAAGATTGTAATTACCAAAGCACAGTTGGGCTTGTGTAGAAAGAGTTCATAAAAATTCAACTTAGCACTTGCGAGTTAGTATTCCAACCAATGTTCATCTACAAAAGTCCAACCAATACTGTCAGAGTTTTTGTTTATAAAATAAATTCTAGTATTAGGCCACATTCGTACGGCCAACGATTGGCATTTTGCCTAGAGCCATAAATATGCAATATATTAAAGTGTCATGGCTGTTGTTTTTATTTTTATTTTTTTACCAAATTTAGAGTGATTTTAGAAACTGTCTATTCTAGTTTTGTAATGATTTTAAAAGATTAGGATATAAATTATGTTATGCAACTGGAAACGAGGACCATAACAATTAAAAAAATTGTAACTAAAAGGATCAAAATGAGATTTTAAACTATAAAGACTAAAGGAAAAAATTGGTACAACTACAAAAATAAAAAAAATAATTAAACCTTTTTTAAATTGAATGGATCTCACCATTAAAATAAAGTTTTACTTATATAAAATTTAATAAAAAATAATGAATGGTGTGATAATGAAACTTATAGCAAATCACCAATTTAAGTGAGTCTTACTTCTTGCTTATTTGAAAGTAGGATTCACTAAAATTGATATTTTTAATAAATTTTAATAAATCATCCAGAATTTCAAGGTGTTGCTAGTTTCAATCAATTATTGCTTCAGTAGTTTTTCTTAAGAAAAACATTGGCAGTTCTTAGGTTGCTTTTCAGTTTCTTTGGAAAAATAAAAAGGAAAATATAGAAGTAACTTGAAAAAATCTTCAAAAAAATCCTAACACATAACAAAATTTTGTGGTTCTTTTTTTTTTTTTTTTACTGGAGAAGGTTGTAGCTCATTTTCATCTAGCAAAACCAAATAGATAGGCATAGTGTGCCTGGTTCTTATGGGCATCTCATCGATTAATCCCATACATGCATGAAAATGAACGATGTCTCAAGAATTATACACTTACAGCCTCGCAGTACAATAACTTTTTGTTTAGCGAATATCACTTTTGCTTTGGTACGGGAAGACTTATAAGTATATTCCTAACCCAAACTCTTTTGGATTCGTTTCAACCATCCATGGTGACCTGTTTATTTTTCAGAAAGCAAGAAAAATAAAACAAAAAAAATGGTTAAATATTTCCAAAATAAGTCACCAATGACACAGAACACCAGCACTAGGATTAGAAAGTTTACCTGTTCATTATAAAGTTAAACGTTCCCTGGCTAGCACGCTTGAGAAGAACTTCTCTTGCTTCAATTGGAATTCCTTGAGCCTGCATGTAGAATTCGATGAAATTATAATATGGCAGGTAGCAAAATTTGTTTGCCCAAAAGTTCAATATTACACTTTTAAATTACGTAAAAAATAATGAGAATTGGATACACAATTACACATACCTCTTCAGGAAACCAAACTCCTGGCTGCGTGCTTCCTTCAAGAATTGCAAGTGCAAAAGCAGCTGTTGCAATTCCTACAGATCTGAAAAACGTGCACATTGCATTCGTCATTACTCATTACTAGTAGAAATAAACTATAATCCGGGTTTATGAAATTAGTATCTCATAGCATGCACAATTTATAGCAAAAATGCTAAATTCCCCATAGTCAGTCTACATCACTTGTCAAATTCGTTGTTCTCCCCGCAGTTGTTCATGTGGTAAAATTGTACAGATGCGATAGACCAAAATAAACAGAATTTAATAGGTGTGCATGTAAAAGTTTTTCCACTGTCAATCAATTAAAATCATTCTTAGTATGATATAGAGTAAAGGTGTTCGCTCATCATTTTTGCTTTTCATGTTACATTAACAAAGAAAGCACAGGTATTGTTGCACGGTTAGATCATTTTATTTTAAAATAAAAGGATGTAATTATAGCTGGGATGCACCTCTTACTTTTGATGCAGCCTCAGTCCTTTTCTTAAAAAAAAAAGATTTTTTAGAGTATTTTTTTTTTTTAAATTGAATATTTATTTACAGACCTGCCGAATGAAAAGTTCATTCAAGTTTTTCAAAATAAAAATATAATAAACTGAGTGGCTCAAGCTGATTAATGATACATGAATTGTTCCTTATTTTAAACACCTCACTAACATTTTTCCTTTCTCCCTATCTATCTCTTCCTATTACATCATAATCCTTAGAAAAAATATATTTTGACACCCAAATGTTAGTAGACATCTAATGAGAGAGAGAGAAAAAACAAGAAAAAAATATAAGTATGATAAATTATATGATATGATATGAAGAGAGATAAAAAGAAATAAGAGTTGTTGTGGGATGTCAAAATATCATCATTCTGAACCTTATTATTCCTTTTTTTTTTTCTTTCTAGGTATAAGATAGGATATGGGATATTTATGAAACATTTTCCCAAGCTATATTAACTTGCAAACTAACAAAGCTCCTCACATTAATAACATAAGTTAAGGCGTTTATCAGGATAATTAAAACTGTAATTACAACATTACTATAATCCTTTTAATAATGATATAAATCCATTTAATGAATTGATTATTTACACTTTTTTTCATGATTTTATTCTTTCTATAAAGGTGAGGTAGATTTGATATTATATACTTCACTTTTATATAAAGAACAAAATTCATAAAAAAAAAATTGTATTAAAAAATATTTCAAAAAAATCATCTCTTAAATTTATTGACATAATACAAAAAAAAAATGTTTTGATAATTTACGCAAGTGACAAAAGCTAGCTTAATGTAAGCATGATTTCACCCAAAAAATAGAGAAAAGGAAAACTTACACTGAAAGTCTTCTATGACTGAATATACCAACAGTATTGCGTCCACTTGCGCACTCCAAATCAACCTGTCCATTAGATAAGAAAAAAGATTTTTGGGGGGTAAACGTAAATAATTAGTTTATATACGCACTTTACAAACATCACAACAACTGCGTAACTTGGAGAGTGAAAAAATGGTTAAACGAGTACTAGTTTAACCCTTTGCATTCTCCTCACCCTCATTGATACGCGTTCTCCAGCAATCCCATCCACTGCTCGAACAACAGGATCAAACAACTGAACCAAACTTTGGACTTTATTTCTGTCTCTCAGAAATTCCTGCATGTTTAATCACAAGTCAAAACACTTGTTATATGATGCATCAAAATTTTGTAGTACCGTTTCATAATAGAGTGAGTAGCCTATCAAAAGCAATATTGTATTGATAGAATATTTTCATGCATATTGTTAGCAATTGCACTTATCTGCAACCAAGTCAATCCAAGTGATTCAAGAGCATACCGAAGGAAGAAGTTTTGTCATAGCTTCCATTCCCCAATTCCAGAAAAATGGTGCTGTTCCAAATCGAGCACTTACACTTGGCACTCCTAGAATCTCATGAGCACTGCTAACCTCTGGTAAATTCCTGAAAACAGGAATCCTAATTTCTGAAGAAAGCAAATATATAGGGGTAATTAAATCAATTTGTTGTGGACCATATATCATATATGACTGAAGCAGTACCAATTTTCTTTTAAATCCTACTGTGGAAGCTTGGTAAAGAATCAGAAATGGCCTTCACAGCTTGCACATTACAATGATTTAAAGCAAATTCAATGAAGATTTACTATTTTTATTTTGTTTTTGAATTAGGTTTCAGGGGGTATTCCGACTTCCAATGCTTTCTATATATCGACAAACTTACAATAGATAAACATCTCTTTTGCCAATTCCTTTTCCAAAGTCAACGTTGAGCATTCCACTATATGGCCTCATTCTGATCTTTTCTCCTAGTTGAACATTCCAGCATCATCATTTAATCCTACAAACAAAATGGTAATTTAATCTAGATAAAATAATTAACTTGTACAAACTCTTTAGACGACAACCTTTGTTATATGCAACTACTTCCTCTCCCAACAGCAAGAAGCTTGTGGCTAAGATGGTTGGGCCAGCACCACCAGTTCCAGCTGTGTAGTAGTAGAATCTGATTTGACCATAGTAGCTTATAAGTGGCTGAATCAACATGAAGCTCAGAAAATAAACAAACAAAAATATTCCTCTTGTCATTTCTGGATCTTTTGTCATTTTTCTGTCTATGCTTATTCACCTCAGCAAAGAATTAGAAAAAATTATCTACATTAAATTAATGAAAAAACTTAGTCCCTACATACCATAACGTAAATAATTGAATGACATAGAAGAACTTTAAGGATGTATTTGACGTGCACTATGTTACATTACATTCTCAATTATCTTACACGATCTGGGCATAACAATTAACATATCAAGGAATTCAACATATTATGATATATCCAACTGGTAAGATAAGCAATGACATATCAACCAAAATACATTCACATTTACATTTAAATAAAGAAATCATAAAACTTTGGAATTGTGAGGGGATCCACCAACCTTAGCCTCTCAGGCTTATCTTCACTTTCATTTGCAGCACGGACTAGCTCTGCTGCCATGACTGTGACAAAATTGTAGGAAGTGTTAGCAACCAAAATACAGCAGATGCAAAAAGATTCTCGTTCAACATAAATCACGACCTCCCCTAACTTGGTGATCAAATGATTTTCATAATAATTCTGGTTCCTATTTGGGAACAGAAGAACAATGCGGATAGATAGGTAAGCACCATTGCTAATTCCAGGGTATATTCCTCCGGTTGTTATAGCCGGAACATTTGCATCCAACGCCCTATTCATGAAGGATTTTGCGCGCCATGCATAGCTTGTGTCATCACAGACATCAAGATACGCAGTCTGCGCCAAAAAAACATACGATCAATATAGATTGTGTATAACTGAAAATGCATGCACAGAGCCAGATTTTTTTTATTTTATGGAAATAAACATTATAATTCAGAAACGATGATGGAAAATAAAAAGGTACCTGAGTATTTATTGCAGCTTCAAGCACGCTACACCTTTCTGCTTGTTGGAAGGGACCAGCGGCATGAACTACGAGATCTACATCTGCACAGATTCGCATTTACAATAACAACATTCATGATCGATTTTCAATTCATAAGCACAAGACAAAGAACAACGGTGACTGGTAGCGAGTGCAATTTTACTCTTCAATGCAGTTTCCAGCGAATTCACGTCGTCGATGTCAACGCGAGCGAATTCTGAATTGCCGCCAAGTTTTGCAGTGAGAACTTCACCTTTCTCCCTGTGACACGTGTTACGAATTACGAATTAGAATTGGAATTATCTACAAACGCAATTTAGAGGCGCACGTGTGATGCACGTGCACTGTTAATCACCTGTTTCTGCCGGCGACGAGGATTTGAAGATCGGGACATAAGTTGGAGAGTGCAATGGCAGTGGATCCTCCGACCCGACCCGTTCCGCCGAGGACGAGGATTCTAGAGTTGCGGATCTTCTCCGGCAGCGGCACCTCAGGGACCTTGCTGGTGGTGGTGGCGGTGGCGGTGGCCTTCACACTCAACGGCGTCCATTTCAAATTCAGAGGCAATGAAAGTGGCGCCATTGAATTCAGTTTCTCTTTCTACACTTCGCTTCGCGGTACATTCCTTATCACAACTGCACTTGCTGCTATGCTGTGATTAAAGCACGTATGTTCAATACTTGGCAAAATCCACACCACACGTCATATTTTAAGTTATCTAATTTAATTCGATACGATGCTAAGAAGAAATACACAGCAAGAGAAATTGAAGATTTTTTTTAATTAAAGGAGAGGGTAAGAGTTGTGAGTTCCATAGAATAGAGTAGAAAATTTTCTTGTATATTATTTCCCTCCTTCAAAACAAATACACCTCATAAAGAAATGATACTCAAGTACATATTAGTTTTATTAAATCAATATAAATTTTAATTTAATGAGAAGAAACATATTAAAACCTAGTATAAGTTTTGGTTTAATAATAAAAATGAAAAGTTATACTAGAAAAAAACATTTCAAGTAAAACCTTTTTTATAAATTTAGTTAGCAAGTGAATTTATTATCTATTTGACTAAATATTATTATTATATTTTTATAAGTGAATATTATTATTATTATTATATAAAAAAATTTGATACAATAATTTAAATTTATGCATTTATTGTTCAATTTAATGCTTTAAAAAAGTTCATATTCGTATAAAACTTATTAGATTATTTAGAAGTCATTTTAAACCTTCTTAAAAAGTTTTTTTAAAAAATAAATAAAATTTTAAAATTAAGTAAGACTATTTAAACTTTAAAAGGACAAATCAAGCCTTAAAAATATCATTTTAATGCATGAGTATTTTTTCATAAAATCAAATCTTGTGTGGTAATTCTCAACATATTTAGTAGCTAATTTTAAATATTTATTATTAACTTTCTGACCTTGAAAGATAAAATGAAGATTGTACATGAAATCTTAAAGCTAATAAAGCTAATAATCAGCTTATTCAAAACGTTAATTTAAAATTTTAAAAGAAAAGGAAGTGTATATTTAAATCTATTTTAATGCATGACCATTTTTTTTTTATAAATTTTATGTGGTAATTCTCAACATAATTAGTAGCTAATTTTAAATATTTATTATCAACTTTGTGACCTTGAAAGTTAAAAATAAAGATAGTTTATGAAATTTTGAAGCTAATAATCAGCTTATTTAAAACGTCATTTTATACTTTAAAATCACTAAAGACATTAAAAAAATGGTCTGCAAATTTACTTTTATAAACAAGGGTATAAGAACAATTTTTTTTGTTAACAACCAACAAGAAGAATTAAAAAAAGTGACCAATGGTTATGACATATTTAGAATATTCTTTGTGCAAATATTAAATAATCACTATTTTTTTGGTCAAAAGGAGTCCAAGACATTAAGTATTACTCATAGTTGGGGAGAAAATATCAACAAAAGGCATGAAGAAAAAGGATGTCGTGTCTCAAACAAAAGCAGCAGCAAAGTAATGTGCCATTCAA
The DNA here is from genome assembly GCF_000004515.6 of Glycine max. Taxonomy (NCBI): domain Eukaryota; kingdom Viridiplantae; phylum Streptophyta; class Magnoliopsida; order Fabales; family Fabaceae; genus Glycine; species Glycine max. Next base: position 1,546,966 of record NC_038248.2, read on the forward strand.
AATTAACTACACGTAGTATTTAAAGCTGTAAAAGAAGCTAAAATATCATTGGAAGAGATTTTTATAATCGTTCACAATGGTTAAGAAATTATATATGAAGGAAGTACAATATATATTTTAAAATAAACTTTAAATTACTCATTTGGTCCCTATAATTCCACGATTCTTATCTTTTTCATTTTTATAGTTTGAAAGTAATTTTTTTAATCCTTATAATTTACATTTTAATTCTCTTTTAATTTTTATAGTGTAATTTTTTTAGTTTTTATAATTTGTTTTTAATTCTCTTTTAGTCCCTATAATTGAAAAGTGATAATTTTAATTCCTATACTTTTTATTTAATTCTATTTTAGTCCTTATCATTAAAATATGAGCAATATTATCAATTACAATTAACTACAAGAATATTAGCAAGTAATTCGTAACTAATTTATCTTAAGATAATTTGTAATAAAAAAATAATTGATAATTTATAACTAATTTGTAACTAATTAGTTTTATATACTTTTTAATAAAGACTAAAAGAGAATTAAACTATAAGGACTAAAAAGAATACTTTTAAACTACAGACACTAAAAGAGAATTAAAATATAAATTAAAAAAATTAAAAACATCACTTTCAAACTATAAAGACTAAAAAGGTAAAATCATAAAACTATAAAAACCAAATAAAATAGAAATGGAGGACTAAAAAAAATTGAATTTTTATTTCTAGAAGTCAACTCATCTCATTTTTCTTTCACTTTCTCTCCAACCTAAAGATAAAAAATAAAATAAAAAAACATCATTATCTATGTTTTCTTTCATCCACAGAATATAATTTACTCTATTATTGGCATGTGTTTGTTCAGTTTTAAATTTTAACCTCCCTTGATCCTCTCAAAACTTCTCCAGGAGCAAGCCAATTTTATAATTTTATGTAAATAACATGTAATTTGATACAAAATGTTAATAGCATCTAAGTAATCATTGTTTTTACAAATAAAGCAGAATATTACAAACCACCCAACCTTCCAACCAACGCTGTCCACAAGACCACAGCTATATATAGTGTAAAAAAATTCGGACTCACAACCCCTGTCCAAAATATCTATCAAAGATGCTAATAAAAACAATGTATAAACAAAATTAAATGAAAAAATTACAACATAAATAAAAAAATAATAATAGCGGTAATATTAGCTCCTGAGAAGAGTCTCGATGGCTTCGAAGAAAAATGCTGACATTTCAGGGCTTGGTGTCTTGATTGCACATTTGACGCCAGGGTTTCCGGCCATTGTGGTAAGTTCAATTAATAATGGTATCCCTCGAGGAATCTTAGCTGAGAAGTAAAACACATCCTGGTTTGCATTCTTGCGCTTTGCAATAAAGAACACGTTTGATGCAGCTAGTCGATCCAGTGTCGCTTCCACACCGCCAATCACAATGTCTGGGAAGTCCTTGGAAACCTCGTTTGAATCAGGAAGGGACCTCCAAGTCTGTAATACAGTTGATGATCAGCTTTCAATTTCATAAAATGGGGCAAAGTTATTGAATTTGTACAAAGTTTCACATTGTCCTCAGCCTTCTTTGTAACAAGTATAAAAATAGTCCCATTAAAGAAAGAAAAAAAATGAAAATTTTATTCACCAAAAAATAAAAAGTTTATTGCAGTGTGAAAGGAGCAAATGAATGAAAAGGAATACCTCTAAGAAAGCGGAACGTTCCATTCTACCATCCTCAGTAAAAAGTACATGGAATGAGAATTTATCATTAAAATACCACACAGGCTGTTGGTTGTTTTTTACAGCAACCTGCAAAAGTGAGCTAGGAGGACCTTGGGACATGTTCTGGAACATAACCATAGGAAGGAGTGTCCTAGTTGAGGTTCCAGGTTGCAATTGTGGAACCTGAAAGGCAACTAGCCATCTATTAGAACTTATTTTGATAGAAATCTCTAAGTAAAACTATATGGGCATCAGGCAATAATAACCTGGAGGGGTCCAGCAGCTGCTAGACCAAATGTGTTCTTGTTAAATTGAATCATGAAGCCATCAAGTGGAACATGAGTATTGTTCTCAAACAACATGCTGTAAAATATTTGGCCATCTTGCCTGGTCAGCTGTGCACTGATTTGAAAACCATGACCAACTGAGGTGGGAAGTACAATAGACAATGGAGGTCTGTAAGCAGGTCAGAAAGATCTAATTAAGCATGATTTCATAAAATGCAAAGTAATGAAGGTTTCTGAAACAGATAAATCGTTACGAATGTTGATAGGTTTTCCCAAGCTCATTTGGAAAAAGTATTAATATTTTATTAATAGACTGTGACATCACGAAAATTATCATTAATCACTATTTTCTATACAAAAGAAATAATATTTTAATCATAAAATAAATTAAATGCAACACTTCTAAAGGGCATAGCATATTACGGTAGGAAAAACCACAATTTACTTCCTAGTTTCACTCACCCAGTAGAAGTAGCTGGCTCATCAAGAGGAACAATAGAACTATTATCTGTGCCCATCAAATCACCAAGTAAATCAGGCACAGGCGCAGTAGGTGGAGGCGATGCCGGTGCAACAGACGCAGGTGCTGAATAGCTGGCACTAGGAGGTGAAGCAGGGCCATTAGCAGGATTTCCAGGTGACTCAGAATACCCTGTTTCACTTCCCTCAGGATAGTCATCGTCTTCGGTTTTCTGGGCAGACGAGTGTGTGCGGGTTACAAATGCATCTGGGGGCTTGTGATAGACAGAAGATAATGTAGCAATGTTGACAAGAAGCTCGTCAAGTAGAGAAGGATCAAGTTGGTTTGAGTCATCAGTTATCACAGGCTTCTCAGCTAACACAACATCCTTAGCTGCCTGCAGAAGATAAGCAAGGTACATCAAGGAACTATCATTTGCATGTGCTTAGGCACTGAAGTTTATTTAATGACTGACAAATGGTCAATCATAGTGTGTATACCTAATCCTTTGCACAGAATGATAAAACAAATGAATAACTTCTCTGTAAATAGTTAATAGTTAAATTCAGCTTGACAATTCAATCTTCAGTCGGGTATGCGACTCAACAGATTGGCCACATGTTGGAAAGGTCACAGACAAAAGAGACAGGATTCTGAATCAAGTAATCAAACCTCAGGGTCAGTTGAGAGGAGACGCCAATATATGTATGCACGATCTCGCAAATCAGGATTATCTGTTTCCACAGTGGCATTGTTCAAAACAACCTGTGATGATTAACAATAAAGTGAAACTTAGAATAGATGAATATGAAGAATAAACATGAAACAGCTGCTAGCCTTTTTATGGAACAATATAAAGGAGACTCTTAAAACCAACTTAGATAAGTGATGATAGAATGGTAGATTTGTCTTTCATACTTGGTTACTATAATTTTGGGAATTGTTTTAGATATAAATCTCAAAGATCCATTCTCAAATAATGCTGGGATTCCTTCTTTTTTTGTCTTGAAAAAAAATAGGATGCATTTGCAGACCATAACATGGAGGAAAACAAGTGTGCAGTGGTGATTGTAGTAGAAAAACCATACAAGTTTCTAAAACAAGGAAAGCACACAATTATCTAAGATATAAAACAACTGACAATAAAACATTTTTTTTTTATATACACATCAAGAAAGAGGGAAAGGAATGAATAGATTTGCATGCTTAGTAAAAAGGGTATTCCAACTTGGTTTTGCTTGAGAAAGGTCAGTACATCTTGCTTGTTAACCCTATCTATAATTCACAGATGGAAGTTTGAGGAGATCAAAGGTAGAGAAATGCTACCAAAAGATAGAGTACTAAATATATCCATTTCAATTGAAAAAACAAGTCACACACGTGTGAACAAAACATGCATTATGTAGCAGGACCTGAATCATCTGCTGTGGGCCTTCAGTTGGCTTCTTAAGGAAAAGTTTTACAGTAGCTGTCAACAATTGTAGTTGGACTTGTGCAGGTTCTTCAGGGAAACTTTCCAAGAAACTTTCAAGAAGCTCATCAGCATTGTCAATTCTCTCCGCATATTCACCAATAACCCAGATCATCGATGCCTATCCACAAAGGAAAGTGGATGAAAAGATAAGCATATGCATGCAAATGCAAAAATGACAACTGCAAAGGCACACAAAAACCTTGGCTTCAGGCTCATCCAGGGTATCTAAGTTCTCACAAAGTGTTGCAATTATGGACTCATATCTGCAAAAATGAAACAGGTTAAAATAAAGTATAAATATGATAATAAATGCTCACTTTGGATTCTTTTCTCTCCCCCCCCCCCCCCCTCCCAATAGAAAGATAAGAAATGATTATAGTAGTAGTACGTGTTGGGGTATCTTCTAAATATATCTTTGATAACAATGATAGCCTCTTGAACCACGTAATTTACTTTTATCTTGATCAATTCAAGCAAAACACTAATACATCTTTCAGCTGCTCTTTCTAATTTGATGGCACAACGACCAATTGCACGAACAGCTTTTCTAACGAAATCTACATCAACTTCAGTAGCATACTCCTTAAATTCCAATAAAACCTGCCAATATCGTTATCGAAAGGTCAACAAAAATCAAAAGTGACCCCATACATAATAAACCAAATAGAATAAAGCTGCAAGGACCAAAAGTTTTACCACAAAAACTGTCATGAGTGATCCATGTTTGGTATATCAAAGAGTTTTACGTTGGAGGGACCAAAAGTTTTACAAGGAAAAACAGTTCTACTAAATTAAATGGATACACAAATGATAAAGGTGCAATTCTGTTTCAAACGAAGAAACGGAATGTTAGTTTCATTAATGTAAAAGGATAGCTTGTTTTCAATAGAAGATATTTCATTAAAGAGCAGGACGAAAGTACAAGGATAAATTATCCTCCAAAACAGAACTATAACAATGAAAGAATTAAAATGGCTAAAGAATAAGTTTTATCCATGGGATAGGATAAATGATTAACACATCTTTGGTCATGGGTGCAGTTTTCACAAAAAACACTAGAAATCAGTTTTTACCAAATAAAAAAAATGTTGAGGGGGAGAGAAACACAAACTGAAAGAAAGTAATGCTTGCCTGATCTATATTTCGGTCTGAAGCGAGTTTTATCATAATTTCTAACTTTTCCATTTTCACATAGATGGGATCATTGTACTTGCAGAAGAACACCTACAGACAGAAAAAGAGCTCCAATATCACTGCATCCTCCACAACGGGGTACAGAAGTTTTTCACCAATGCCCAAGTGTATTATAAATTTATTATAGCTCTGAAAATTTCACAAACTAAAATTTAAACCGCTACCTTAATTTCATGTGCAAGAATTGTTGGTCTTCTTTGTACTATAAGATTGATATTCCGCAGGGCAACATACTGTATCTCAGGTTCTGCCGAGAGTAATGTCACAAGAGGAGGAGCCATCTTTTTGCAAAGATTCCGAGCAACATCAGTACTGGTGATGAGCTCCATTTGTTGAAGGATCATCTACATGTTATTATATACTGTGGTTAGTAAACCAGGAAAAATGTCATTTCTAAAGGATTAACACTGACACATGGAAACATAAAAGAAAAAGTTTCAGAAAAAAATCACCTTAACAGCTGATAGTACAACTGCACAATTGGCATGCTGTAACCGAGGTGTAACTCTTTCTACTATGTTTTCTGCCTCACGAGCATCAGCTGCCTTGTATCTAGAAAGAGCATCCAGTATAAAAACTTGACCCCATCTGGCACATTAAGTAAAAGCAAGTTATGTTAGACTCATTGAAGCAATATGTGATCAAACTTCAAAGATGGATTAGGAAAAAGACAAGATGATGACAACTAAAGCAATGACTAGTAAACTGCACAATTAACTGGACAAAATAATGCAGTGAAACTTTTTGGTCTTATGATACAAGAGATTCCCTCACGGCTTCCTCAAGAGTCAAGACTGTCACCCCCATTTGCTATTATTATATTATAATCTCTACAAAGGATGGTTTGTTAACATATATTGCCCTGAGGCAACAAAATCATAAGTAAACCAGCTGCTACTAGAGGAAGAGAAGTCACACTATAGCTAAAGTCAAACGTATTTTCAATTTCAATTATGGTAACAGATATATAAAACATAAACTTACTCTGTACATTCATTTAAAGCAGTGAGGAGCTTTGAGAGTGTGCTACTAGTGAGCTCAAAGATGGGTCTACTACTATTTTCCTGAATTTCAGCAAGCGCTGCCACCGCATTAGCTACAACCATTGGATTGTTATCAGATATCAAATCCTTCAGAGAATCCAAAAAACCCCTGTCCTCAACTAACTCTGCATTTATATCATAAAGCTTTGCAACACAAATAGCTGCTGTCTTACGAACATATGGATCATCGTCCTGTCAACATATCACATACAAGTAAGGGTTACAAATAGGTGGCCCTAAAAACACTTTGTCACTGATATCAACACAATAAGAAATCTATAGTGTAATTTTCAAACCCAATACTAGACACATGAGAATTATAACAGCCCTGTGTGAGTACCTTTAGGCATCTTTGAAGGGGATCACATAGATACTCAGTAATTTTATCGACACGAATACAGCCCATTGTCCGTACAGCTAAGGCACGAATTAAAGGATTTGGATCTTGTGAATCCTGTGCATCATTATATAAAATGAAATTAAAAAAAAATGCAACAAACAAATTCAGATTCGCTTCCATCAAAGAGAGTCAGGGAACAACACTCAGTTCATGAGTATTATTATCTATTCAATAAACATCTCTATTTGGGGTGGGGGGAAACCACCCTGAGGGTTAATGAAATACACATGATAAAATATAAGTTATAGTATTAAAGTTGGCAGCGCTAGATGGGGAGGGAAAAGGAAATATATGGTGGAGAGAAGCCAGGAATGAGGAAACCAATATACAAAGTTACAAACAAGCAAAGTAATGGTAATTCCTGCTTTTACCTTCACAAATGTATTCACTGCAAGTATCGCAAGATCAGGCTGGCTCTTTGCATAATTGATCAGATATAAGTAAACCAACTTTTTCAGCTCCAAATTCTCTGTTTGCATGCAATTCACCACATCTGTGAACAATGACGAGACATCCTTACCGACAGTCATTGCGGCAATCACCTTTTTCACGGCATCTTTTCTTTTATCCTACAAAACATGAAAAAGGAGAAGTAAAATTCCCATGCCTCCTTACATGCAATTTTCAACTATGGCAACAATAGAGAGACAAAGACTTCCAATAAAACATGTCCACCAATTCAAAACAGTGAAACAGAAATCCCATTGTGATCAGCTGTTAATCAGAACATCAACAAATCTTACCAATACAGTGATGTAATATAATACCCAATCGCGTGCTCGGTGATGACAATTGATAGAATGATACAAAATTCACATACGCTAACAATAAAAATCGTAAAAGGAAAACATGAACATAGCAAAGGGATGCATAGGTTAATTAAGTGAATATCATAGCATAGTGGAAGTTATAAAAGTTAAGACACAAAATCCACGGGGATCATAATTTAAAATTAAAACATAAACGAAGACGGCTAAATATAAAATATCAATGCACATTTGTATAAATCGGAATATTCAATCTTATTCATTCAGTCACTGTTTACGTATTGGCGAATTCTCTGATATTTAAAGCTCAAAATGAAAGGAAACGAAAATGCAGTGCGAAGGATCGGGCGAAGCATCCAAAAATGAGATCGAGAAACGAAAGGAAAAGAAAAAAGTGTATGGATCTGGAGAATGGGAAAAAAAAAAACCTTGTACTGCGAATTGAGCTCTTCTTTGAGCTCAGGGATTTCACCCTTCTTGGTGGTGGAGAAGTACTTGGAATCGTTTCTACTCATCTTCTCTCAATTTGCGCGCTTCGGCTTCTTCTTCTCCGTTTCCGTCCAGTGGTTTTGGCCAGGACACAAAACGTTACAATTACAAAACTAATATTTGGATCGGTTAACTCTGTCTGCGATACGAGTATCACAGTTACAAAAACGGTGTCGTCTACAAGCTATTCACAACTACGTTTAAAATGCATGTCTTTTGTTAAAATGTGGATTTTCATTTTATTTTTATCTCCCCAGGTGACAATCCTACTCCAAATATGATCAATAGACTATATAGTGAACATCTCCTTTCACAAAAAAAAAAAAAAAAACCTTTGATTTGTTATGTTACATAGACTAATTCTTTCTATCAGACCTGATTAATTATTATTGGACCTGTTAAATCATGGTGATAGTATTGTTTTTATTGTAAAAAAATGATGATTGAATATGTTACTTTGATGATTTTCAATAAAAAAAATATTTACTAATTCTTTAAGTATTGTTTTTGAGATAATAATTGACAAAATTATTGGCATTGGTATCAGTATCCTTCAAATTCATCTTTACATGTGCAATAGGGAAAAATATGCACTTAAACAAATTCAAACACATTTGGATTAAGTTAAGGTTAGTTTAAATAATTAACATGATTTAAATCAATTCAAAATAACTTAAATTGTTTAGGCTTTTCTATAAATCACATGTATGTTTTATGAAAAATAAATTGGTTAAAGCTGAATAACATCATTGTAAGTTATAAAGTTTTTCCTTCAATTTTTTTACACAATTATATATTAAGACTCAAACTCAAAAGCACTAATCTTTACCTACATACTCAATAGGAAATTAATTTGGATTTGGCACTGTAGTAAGTGCTTATAATGTTTGATTGTATTTTTTGCCCCATTTAATTTTCAATTCATGATCTTGGAACTTTTTTTTAGTTGTGTGCTATTAGTTCCCTAAGTTTTTTTTTTTTTATTGCTCTTTAATCTTCATCTTGACTCTAATGTGGCAACTACTATAAGATTCACCCACAAGGGCTTGATTTCCCAGGTTCATGTTTGGATTGCAGTTTTCAAACTGAGTTTACAAAAACATTCTAAAGATGGCTGAAAACAAAAATAACGAGAAGGTGTTTACTATTGGGAAGTGGAGATGATCCATAGCATGCTAGCGTGTGGATAATGGTAGTAGTACAATCCGAGCATTCTTAGAAAAGAAAACATGTTTATTCAACTCAAATCTATAACTATAAAGTTTTAGAGTTAAATCCTTCTTAAATAAATATTTACTTTCATACGCAAAAGGATAAGTTATACTATATATAAACAAAAATATTTGAGTTTCAGAAAATATATTTTTAATTGGGTCTCACACATTTCTACTTGAACATAAAATTATATATTAAATTACTACTTTTATATGAAAAATAACACTTTTATGATTTTTTTAATAAAAGTCATAATATTTTAGAAAGGAAATATATATCTGAACCTATTAATTATTTTTTATGAGTCCTGCATCTCTGCAAAATCTATTTTATTAAATTGATGATTATGGATTGGAAAACAGAAAGAAAAAAAAAAGAGAGTATGTTACAGAAGTGGCAATAATAATGTTACTTTTATTATTTTTTATAATCTGAAAAAAGAAAGAAAAAGAAAAGATAGGGTGTGGTGCGACTTGAAACAGGAGAGAAGGCAGATGCAGTGAACTGAGTATACGGTGCGTGTGTTTAGCTTTAGTTGAGCGTCAGTGAGCTGAGCAAGACAGCTGGACTTAGCGGAGGCCAGCTGGCATTGTACGAATCTAAATACGGAGCTACCATCGCCGCTTCTGTCTCTTTTTTCTTCTTTTCCTTTTTAAATACACACGCGGCTGTGTCTGTATCATATGTATCTTATAACTATACATAATTTTATCTTTTAATTATACATGAGCATGAGATTAATTTTTAACTTTATTTAAGAAATTTATAGCTTAAATGAATCTCAAATGGAGTGCTAGTACTAATTAATAAAATCACTCCTTTTCTTATAAAAAAATAATAACAAATCATTACTTTTTATTTTATTAAATTAGAATAATAATAAATCTCGTCCTCTTCGAGGTTGGGGACCATAACACGAGTGTACTGTATGCACTACACTGACCTAAATGCCCTAAAGTCATATTGGATTTACAGTCTTACCCTTCCTTTGGTTTTGGTTGCTTTGAACGTTGGTTGATGATGATTTTCCGACAAAAGAAAGAGAATTTTAGTATTTAGTATCTACACGAATAAAAAATATGTTCTGCCCGATTTGAGAATAATTACTTCTAATGAAAAGCATATAAATAATTTATTTTCTCTTTCTTTTCCATTTGAGATGAAAAATAATAGAAAATAATAAGACTCCCTTAAATACCATTGTTATGCATCTATTTTATTTACAAACATATATTAAATAATTAAATAAGTAAATAAGTAAATACATTATAAGATATTGATACATTTTAAGACATGTACTCATCTTCAAATTAGACGGTCTTTATCTTTTTATTTGAAAATAAAAACTATGACATTTCATAAAATCTGTTTCTTTTTAGTTTTTGAAAAGGTTACAAACTCACTTTGACTTTAGTAAAAACAATTCATTAGAAATGCCATAAAAATTAAAATGAAGCTCACAAGAATAATATGAAATCCTAAAAGCATGTATTCTTATAGAAAATATTTCCTTCATTTCATTTTGACTTATGTTTTAAAGTTTTTTTTTACAAAGATTGAAGAAAACAAGCACTCCAAGACAATAGTATTTATTAGGGACCAATTTTATTGAAATATCCTTACTTTAATTCTTATTTAATTTCAATAATGTGTTATTAAATATATTTTAATATAAAAATATTTATTAGAAAACAAAATTGGAATAAATATTTTCATATTTCACTGGTAATAAAAAAAATCAATCAATATAATTTTTTTAATGTTAAAACATCGATCATTTATTCATTTTAGAATGAGGAGAGTACTAATTTTCTTGTTTGCATAGGTCTCACGTTTATTCTTCAGTTGTTTAAATGAAAAATAGCAAGAGAAAAATTTAAATTTAAATTAAAAATAAAAAAGGAGAGGAAATTTTAAAATTGTTTCTTAAAACTGTTTTTTCTTTTTATGCTATTTTTAATCGAGTGAAATAAAATATACTATTATTTTTTTTTCTTTTTTTCTTTTTCTTTTATCAAATTTAGTGTTAATGTTTGATCTTGCTTGAACAAAATTGTCTTATACTAAAGATATTTGTGAGAAATTAAAAAAATTAAACATGATTTTCTAACACAATTTTTATGTCTCAGTCAAATAATTAGAGTCGCGTCTTTTTATTTATTTTACAATTCATTTATTATTTAGTATGCTAAAAAATGTGTAATGGATAATGAATTGCTATCTGTTAGTTTTATTGAAAAAATGTTGTTCGGATTATTTGAATGAATAAAAGCTAATACACTAAGTGAAACTTGATCGAATAATTTAATTTGTGTTTTTTCTCTCTCATGAAATTAAGGTATTTTTTTATAGTGATTAAAATTACCTAAGTGAATTTTATCTATTTTATCAAAGCTGTCTTCATAAGAACAACCAATGAATTGAATTTCTATTAATATGTTTAATAAACTCAATTATCTATCAAATGAATTATGAGAAGTGCTAGCAACACGTCCTTTTTAATACACATTCTCTATCAATAATTAAAATTTATTAAAAAAATTCAAAATTAAGAAAAAAGACATATAATAAGTAAGATCTACAAAAATTTATGATTTTTCATAAATTTCAATCATATTAGTAGCATTTAACTTATCTTTTTTAGCGACACATTAACTCTATAGAAAAAAAATGTTCTATAAACGTTACTATATATAACCTAAGTTTTTCTTATATGTAATTTAATTAATCTCTTCAACTTAATTAATTAAATTTGTTGAACTTGTGAGCAATCTTGAAGTTGATCACCTTCTAATTCAACTTTAATAACATTGCCCTCCATGGTCAATGATGAAACTAGTAACAAGAAGGCACTAGAGCAGTGTCATAAACTGTTTTCTAGTTTGAGAAGAAATTCTGTCAGACAATATAATCTACTACAACTTTCAATTCAAGTAATGTGAATTGAATACTCCGAAGACCGTAGTATCTCCACACTTACAAGTTACAATGACAAGTATTGAACATTTTTCATGTGACATACTAACATTTACCCCTTGCAACTAAATTTTTGAATTATTATTTATTTAATTTTAATTTATTTTTATTTAAAATTTGAATAATTATTATAATGTGAGTGAACTGTCCTTTACCTTTCTTAGAAAATGTGATGTCTCTACTGCTCTTTGAACAAATATTATCTTTTTTATTTGATGTGCCTCTTTCACATTTTTTTAAAAATTTGCATGATAATTAAGAATTTTTTTTTTATATAAAACTTATATCATCTTAATCAACTTCATACATATGAGATCTTCTTCAAGACTCTTCTTTGTTTGAATTTCTATTTGTGTTATACTGTCTCTTAAATTATTATTATTTATTTATTTATTTCATGACTCTTAACAACCATCGATGTCATCGTATTAGTAAAATTTACTTACCTTCATGTGTATGGATGACAAAAGAGATAGTCATCACAACGTGGATTATCCCTTTACAAGGAAACCCACAGGAAATTCAGACTTTTGAAGCCATAGTCATGGATCCAAGGGTAAGAGTTAGTAATGAATGTAATTTATTACTAATTACTGCATGAATATTTATTTTGAGTGGTAATTAATAATCATTAACGTTGTATTAAAACTAGTTTTAAGTATTTTGTTTGCTTAAAAAAAGTATTTGGTCTCTTCAAATAAAATATTACTTCGTTATTGTCATTATTTAAGAAAGAAAGAGGTTAGAATGAAAAGAAAAGAAAAGAAAAGTGCGATAGACAGACAGTCGACTAGTCGAGTCGAGCGGAAGTCAAAGCTGGGAGTGGCAAACGGTAAAGAATTGGGAACGAGAAATCCGAAATTTTGCAATGTGTCGGGGGCAAATATGTCATTTGGTCCTCTACATGTGTTCATTCCAATTGCTTAAATAGTGCTGGGAAGCCGCCGCGTCTCTCTTCTTTCTTTCCTTTCTCTTTCTCTCTTTTTCCATTCATTCCCCACTTTACCGGTAACCGTCGCCGGCGTGGAGTCGCCGGAGCGTAATGCTATCATCTGCGGAACTTGAACTTCGTTTTCTTCGATTAAGTCGAGGATAGGGAGACAGCGTGCATGTCCAAACGGAGGAAGCGGCGGCGCGGTGGGATGTAGTTTGGTTTGGATTTGATGGGCAGAGTGATGGTGGGAGTGGCGGTGGGGCTGGCGGCGGTGGCGTGTGCGGTGGCGGCGGTGGCGGTGGGGCAGAGGATGAGGAGCAGAGGGAATTGGAAGAGAGTGGCGAGGGTGTTGAAGGAGGTTGAGGAAGGGTGCGAGACATCGGTTGGGAGGCTGAGGCAGGTGGTGGATGCTATGGCCGTTGAGATGCACGCTGGGTTGGCATCAGAAGGTGGTTCCAAGCTCAAAATGCTTCTCACATATGTTCATAATCTCCCTAATGGGTAATCTAATCTATTCGTTAATTCCTTTCTGCTTTGCTATACTCCATTGACATTCAATCATATCATGTTTTCTTTGTTGCCACTGGGAATGATTCTGTTAACTTGTTGATTGGAGCATGTTAAGTTCCACAATAGTAGAATGTTTTCCGGTTCCTTTCCTGTCTTTTTTCATTTTTATTATTATTACTAAAAGATAATTACTTTTTTAGGTTAAATTTAAATATATTTTTCGTCTTTTAATTTATCAAGATTGTTTGATTTAGTACTCAAATATTTTATTTATTTTCAGTCCTTTAATTATTTTATTAAATAATGTGGTTTTAATTTTTCATCAATTAAATTAAAAACATGTGTAACGAGAAACTAAAATTATATTATTTTGTTAAATGTAGGTACTAAAAAGAAATAAATTCTTATAGGGACTAAAACGAATAATTACGGTGTTTTGTAGGACAATATATATATAATTTTTATTTTTCTGTTTGCGCTTTTATTATGCATATATTTTATTGTATACTGTTTTGAAATATATACATTGTATATTGTTTTGAAATGTATACATTGTCAATTTGCTCCTTTGACATTGTTCGTATATTATGACCGTTTTTTTTTTTTGGCATTATTCCTTGAGAATTCTTAGATGATGTACCGTGCAAGAAATTTTAGAATTGGTCAACTGTGAATTTCTGTTTTCTGTTAATACTATAGCATCATTTTAAAATTTTAGGAATGGTGCTAAGTTCGTGTGCATTACTTGGAATCTGGGTCAAAATTCACCCAGTGGAATCTAGAGATGGTGCTATGATGAGCATCCGCAGTGCACTTACTGCTATCATTTCATTTATGAAGAGAAAGTGATGTTTACATCTTATGAACATGTTTGAGCATAACTTTTTAACTGATTAAGAAATTTAGTTGATGAATAGATTTGTTGGTATCCTCATACATTTTTGATGATTGCATGGATTAAATACTGAAGTGTTATATTCATGTTATTCTTTGATCAGGACTGAGAAAGGAACATATTATGCACTAGATCTTGGGGGTACTAATTTTCGGGTTTTGCGGGTTCATTTGCATGGTCAACAATCTTCTGTTTTGGAACATGAAGTAGAGCGACAGCCCATTCCTCAAAATCTAATGACCAGCACAAGTGAGGTGACTTAATCTTCTACTCTTTTGGTGTTTCTCTGGCTTCCCCTTTTCTCTTTGGGGCAGGGGGTTCTTTTAGTATAGTAGAATGTAATTGATTTTGCTGCTTGCAGGATCTCTTTGATTTCATTGCTTCTTCATTAAAGGAATTCATTGAGAAAGAAGGAGACGGTTCCGAGCTTTCACCGGACAGAAGAAGGGAACTTGGATTCACATTTTCTTTCCCTGTGAAACAAATGTCTGTTTCCTCTGGCATTTTATTAAAATGGACAAAAGGGTTTTCCATTGTAGATTTGGTTAGTTCGTTGGCTTTCAATCAATTTGAATATGAAAAACTTATATTCATAGAGATCTTGAACTGAAGGAGTTTTTGACAATACCAAAGCTATATATTTGAATTTGAATAATATAACAAATATTAAGTGCAAAAACTGTTTGTTGTCAGGTAGGAATAGATGTTCCTGCATGTTTGCAGGAAGCATTGACAAGAAAAGGACTAGACGTGCGGGTGGCTGCATTGGTAAGGACTTCTTTCTTTTTCCTGGGGTTATGATCATATTACATTTTTTTGCGTTGTTACCACTGAAATTTGTTTCTATCTTTTCATGTCACTGTTATGCAAGTTGGGTCAATTTCCCATATCACTTTTTCCATTAATAAGTTATATTGTTTTAGGATATACTTAATGTTCTTATAGGATGTCTGAATTTTGCCAACTGTTATCATTATGTTTATCTCCATGCTTCCGCTCATCTGGAGGTTTTACTGACTTATCCAAACACCATGTGTTGTGTTTTAACTTAGAGGGTATGATTTATAAGTCCCTAATTTCTTATTAGGAACAGTGTGCATTGTCTTATTGTCGTGTATAATAAATCCTTTTGGTTTCATTGTATTACTTGAAACATGATTTTGTGTTCATTTTAATCAGGTCAATGATACTGTTGGAACATTAGCTCTTGGACATTATCATGACTCAGATACTGTTGCTTCTGTAATAATTGGCACTGGTACCAATGCTTGCTATTTGGAACGGGTTGATGCTATTATCAAGTGTCAAGGTCTTCCTACAACATCAGGATACATGGTATTGCTCTTTTTTTTTGTTTGTTTTTTTTTTCACTTTTGTTTATTGTCTTGTTTTGAACCTAGTATAAATCTTCTGTTTATTAGGTTGTAAATATGGAATGGGGAAACTTTTGGTCATCTCATTTACCAAGAACATCTTATGATATTGATTTAGACTCTTTTTTTGTTTGTTTTTTTTTCACTTTTGTTTATTGTCTTGTTTTGATCCTAGTATAAATCTTCTGTTTATTAGGTTGTAAATATGGAATGGGGAAACTTTTGGTCATCTCATTTACCAAGAACATCTTATGATATTGATTTAGACTCTGAAAGCCCTAATCCAAATGATCAGGTTAGGTTCTGCTGCTCATGAATCCTGTTGCTTGATTCAAGATGACTCAAATCAGATTTTGCTAATTTTGATGTAGGGTTTTGAGAAAATGATATCTGGAATGTATCTTGGTGACATCGTGAGGAGAGTCATTCTAAGGATGTCGCTAGAGTCAGATATGCTTGGACCTATTTCTTCCAAACTTTCAATGCCCTTTATGCTGAGGTGTGTACTGTAACCCAGGCATGCATTGTGAATGTAGAGACAGACTAACAACTGAACATGAAAGCATATATTATTCAAAATTGATATGGATATCCATCTCTGCTTGATCAACTCTGCTGATTATAAATGAAATCCTAGAGTTTTTCTATTAATTGTTAGGATTTCGTTTATTTTTTATGATCAATTTTAGTGCCTGGTACTTGGATAATCAATTATTCTTTTATTTTTCTTTTTTCTCCCAATAATAAATTTTCAGAAAGTCCTCAGATTGGGATTCTTAAGTTTGGGTTTTATTACTGGAATGGATTGCATATTGTCAAGTTTATGATGTTCCTGTAGCTAATTATTCGCTTCCAATTCTCAGATTTGACCTCGATTTCTTCAACTATTTTCTTGTGCAATTTCAGGACTCCTATGATGGCTGCCATGCACGAGGATGATTCTCCCGACTTGAGAGAAGTAGCAAGAATCCTTAAAGGCATCCTTGAGGTAAACAAGTCTGACACCATATCTTTTGTCCTTAAAAAGTCGGTCAAGTCTAACAATCATTCCTTATGTTTGGCTTGTGCGGTCTCAGATTCCTGATGTTCCTTTAAAGTTAAGAAAAGTTGTGGTGAAGGTGTGTGATGTGGTGACTCGCAGAGCGGCACGATTGGCAGCTGCCGGCATTGTTGGTATCTTGAAGAAGATTGGTAGGGATGGGAGTGGTGGCATCGCAGGTGGGCGAAGAAGTGATATGAAAATGAAAAGAACAGTTGTAGCAATTGAAGGAGGTTTGTATTCTAGCTATACATTGTTTAGGGACTACTTGCATGAAGCTTTGAACGATATATTGGGGGAAGATATTGCCAGGCATGTAATTCTTAAGGTCACTGAAGATGGATCAGGCGTTGGAGCTGCACTGCTTGCTGCCTCGCATTCATCATATGATGTAGATACAGTATAGCTGCTATATGTATGTATACATGTAATCATGTAAATCAGAAAGAAAATTTTCCCTCTTTTTAATTAATCTCTGTATAAAGGAAGGTTATGTCTATTCTTTGTTAAGATCATTAATATTAATATTATTCTTGTCGATTTTTTATTAGTAGGAAATCTTTAATGTAATTCTCGTCAAGTTTGGATGTGACACAATGGTACTGTGCTATTAGCCATTAAGAAATCTTTAATGAATTAGCGGGTTTTGGAAATGATTGTTTATTAAATAGTCGTTTATTTTTCAAGAATAATTTGTTTTGTTTTTTTTTTTTTTTGGTTACAGAAAAAAATTTGGTTACAAATATACAAATGCTTTTTTTAAAAAAAAAAAAAAAAGAAGAGCTTGAAATTGTATAAGCATTTGTTTTCGTGAGAAATTTTGGAATGGATTTGCGTTTATTGTTTTTTTTCCTTTACTCTAGTTTGCCTAGAATGTTTGGGAGAGGGGAAAAAAATAAGAAAGAAAGAAAAAAAATTGAAATTTTAATCAAAGAAAAAATAGAATAATAAAAAGTTTAAATTTTTGTTTCTAAAATCAACTATTTTCTTTTTTTTTTTTCACTTTCTCTCTGATTGAACAAAAGATAAGATATCGTCATTAGTGTTTTTTTTCCTTTTTTTTTTTGACTTCCATCTCTTCCAAACGGATTAATAGTTTTGAAATTATTTAATTTGATGGTGTTATCATTAAGTGTTAATAATAAAACATTCCAAACTCCAAAGGCTGGACATGTCATCATTGTGTGTCAATTTTTCTTTTTAAGTATTCTGCATTTTTGTTTTTTTTATTAAATATTGAATTGGTACTGTGCGAAGCACGGCTGGACTGATTCGTGTTAACAGAAACATAGCACTTGATGGCCCTGTTTTCCGCCCAGGGGCATATTATTACTATTGTTCTTCTCTGATGTCCAAGTCATGGAATTATATTACATGTTTCTTTACAAAAAAATTGAATGTCTTTAAATGTGAGATTTTGGATAATTAAAAAATTATTCGTTTTTTTTAACTTATACTTATTGGTATCTTAAATACAAAATAAAATTCTTAACTCTTCCAATAAAGATATTTGGTGGAAGAAAATTACCTTATTATAGTATTTTGTGTAATTATTTTTTAAGGCATTATCTTAAAAGATATAGTATAAGAGACGAATTGTTCGTATTTTCAAATTTAAAAATTGAACAAAATAATATAATACTTGTAAAATAGTTTGAATAAGAATATGAATTCAATTTGGGACATCCCATTTTTTTGCTATTCTCACCCTTTCTTTTCCAAAAACTGGTGAAAGGACCATTATGTTCCTCCCTCCTTTTTTTCCTACACCTCCATTTTTTTGCTATTCTCACCCTTTCTTTTCCAAAAACTGGTGAAAGGTCCATTATGTTCCTCCCTCCTTTTTTTCCTACACCTCCCCTCCCCCTCACTTTCCCCTTATCAGCACCCCCGTTCCTCTTTTTCTATTTTCTTCCTTTGTGATTCTATTTTCATATTATATAACGGAATCATATATACAATTAAATCGTAATTCTTTTATATATCTAAAAATTTAATGTCTGGGCTATTTATCTAAACTCAAATACGTATTTGAATTTAAATATATAGCAAAATCATAATTCTATTATATATTTTTTATTTTAATTATTAATTTGTGATAAAGTCACCTTTTTAATATTTATCGGATAAATTATTATATAAATTATCTTAATAACGATGCATGCTGTCTCTTTTAATAGTAATAAAATTAGTTATGATTTTAATTATCTTTCAAATTTTAAATTAATGATGACACAAATTATTATTTTTAATTATAATCGAAATAATTGTGATACAAATTAGTATCATATAATAATTAGTTAAATTAATGACAGCTTCAATCGTAATTTTTTAATAAAAAATGGTAAGTTTAAATTATATAATGGAATTATACTTCCATATTTTGGGGTAAAAAAAATACTTAAAACATGTTAAATATGATTCCGTTTATACTTCCCATATTTTGGGGTAAAAGAAATACTTAAAACATGTTAAATATGATTCCGTTTAGACAAGTTGAACAGCGGAAAAAGCTCATCGGCCGTGTGCGTTGGATTTATTTTTTATTTTTGCTGCATTTTGTTTTTCATTAATAATTATTACAAATAACTTTGTTCTGTTTTTTAAAAAAAAAATTAAGAAAATAAGATATGATCGTAAAATAATTTTAAATTGTCATTCCTTTATGATTATCAAATTGTTAAAAATAATTTATAAGTGGGTTTATATAAACGCCCTAATGTATCGTTTAAGATCGTTATTAAAACTTAAATTTTAATGCTACTCCATGTACCACATGTACCCAGTAGCGGGCCTAGGTAGCTGACTGAAAATTAACGAGTAAGATGATCACATCACACAAAGCAGTAACACAACACAAAACGACGAAAAACAAAATCTTTTTTTTTTTAACTTCCAATTGTAAAGAAGAGAAAGAAACATGCAACAATTCGTAAATTGTAAGATTATATTATATGAAAGCAGGCCCATCAGAAAAGGACACCTAAAAACAAATAACGGCTTCATCCTTTCTCTTCTCAGAAGCAGACTCTATGGACCCTTCCTTCTTCTCTCCTGCAAAAGACTGATCAATTTGCAGATTTGTACAACTTCTCCACCATCTTCCTGTATTCTGTACATCGAAAACACATTTTAGCTCTCTTCAGGAACCCCAAACATTCAAATTCATTGATGTTTCAAAGATATAATTATATTAATGTTTTTTACCTTCTTGATTGCTCCAAAGCTGTGCTGCTTGTTGGTTTAGTGGTGAACTAATGTTTGGCTCTAAATTATGACAAAAACAAAAAAGTAAGAAGCAAAAACAAAAAAGAAAACAGACATGAGAGAGCATTAGTCACAAAGAGACTTTTCAAGTTACCTCCAAGCAGACTTTGGATAGATAGAAGAATTGTTCTGACATCATAAGCAGATGACCATTTATCCTATAAAACCACAAGAAAATAAACAAAAACTTCAGAATATAGAGTGGCAATGGAAGAACACAATTAATATTTGATCTACAAATTGTCACATCGAATACCTGGAGTATGTCCAAGCATATGTTGCCATGCACATCAAAATTGGGGTGGAAGCAGGTTGTTTCAAACTTGACTTTTGGAGGCTTGAAAGGGTAGTCATTGGGGAAGGAGAGTGATAGCTTATACTCTGTGCCTTCAAACACAGTATCTTTGCTTCCTGTTATTGTTCCCTTCCAGAAGAATATGTTGTCCTCCTCAGGAAACGCAGATATCCCAGAATCTCCACTCATCTAACAATCCACCCAAAAAACCAAACAAAAATCAACATATTCTCCCACAGCTAGACAAAATTAAATCATTCATAATTGATATCAAGATCAATTGTACATGCTTTTCTTACCATCAAAGCCATCAATTCAGATTGCAGCCTGTTTCACAACACAAAACAAGGAACGAATTAGATATAAAGACAAACGAATAAACCACAAATTTAGTCCCTCAATCATAATTCTTTCTCTCATATAATCCTTAAATATTGAATATACATAAACTTAATCTCTAAATTGATATAGTTTTACCAACATTCAGGTATCCATTTTATGGATAGTAGTACTCATCATGATTTCTAATGCACTTAAGAAAAAATAATATATAATTTTATTTGTCACTTTAAAAACTATTTAGAAGAGATAATAACACTTTAGACATGAAATTGAAAGTTTATTTTAAAGACAACAGAGAAAAGAAGAAGAAAGTGGCATTAGGATGTAAGAAAGAAAAAACCTTTTGAGTACAGATTGAGAATCAACAGTCTTAGAAGGATGTAGAGGCTGCTTAGTGGGAGGAGCAATGTTGGATTGAGCAGATTCAGTGTTCCCATGAATGTTATTAGTGGCAGCCATATTGTGTTGATTGAATGAATAACAATAGAGTTGCAGAAAGAAAGAAGGAGAAGAAGGAAAACAGTGATCTGAATCTGAATCTTCCTTCTTGCAAAGAGGGAGAGAGAAGAAGAAGAAGAAAGAGGGGTTGTGTTCGTGAATGAATGAGATGAGAAAAGGTGTGGCTTAAAAAGGTTGTACTAGCCGTTGCGGAATTCACCAAACCCTATTTGCGTAAATTGTTCAAATAATTTGAACGTTGCAACAAAAGATCACAACGCAACGGCTAATAGCCACAAAAACACTCTTCAAGCAATCAGAGGCCCCGTCCCCCAAATGGGTTGTGTAACCCTACTTTGCTTTCCTTTTCGGCCAGCATTCAATATTTTTTATGACACAAATATTGTATATATATTTTTTGAAGTGATGATAAATTTATTATATTAATTCATACGTGCCAAAAAAAAAATATTATTCTTATTGATTGATTTGGTCTGGCCAAATTAAAAGGAGATGAGAATAATATTAGAGGACAAACAAGGGGGAAAAGGAAGAAAGAAGAAAAATAAAAATTTATTATAATTATTAAAAAATACTCAAACCCCACATCAGTTAAAAGTAATTTCATATTAGAATATATAAGTGAAGAATAACTTATACTCTTTGAGTTAGGCCTCTCACATTATTCATTTTAAGAATAATAAATAAGTTACTATTAATTTAATATAAAGGTTTTAGCTGAATTATAAAAATACAAAAAAATATAATTTTAGCTGAATTATGTACTTTCTTTTTTTAATTTACATAG
Organism: Glycine max; assembly: GCF_000004515.6. Classification (NCBI taxonomy): domain Eukaryota; kingdom Viridiplantae; phylum Streptophyta; class Magnoliopsida; order Fabales; family Fabaceae; genus Glycine; species Glycine max. The sequence goes on from NC_038248.2 coordinate 1,568,878, forward strand.
TTACTTTTTTTAAAAAGATATATTTTAAAATTATAATTATAATTCAATTTTGATTACATGTCAAAGTTATTATAAACATATATAAAATAATATGCTAACTTAAAATATAAAAAAAAGGAAAATAAAAAAAATATTATTATAATATATAAAAATGATCAAATAAATTATTAAAATTAAGTCAGTTGATATAACAAAAATTGTCTCTTTAATTCCTTCGTTGGATCGGAACCAAAAGAATCTAAGAAAGGATTTTAGACCTTTTTTTCTTCAAATTTTGAATCAAACATAAATTTATAAATTAATTAATTTCCTATCATAAGTTAATACTACCTGGGATTTTAAAGTTTATCATCATTCATTTTTTATTTCTTTTTGCAAACCTAGGATATTTTCTAGTTGAGAGGCAAAAATTAATTTATAAAGATACTAAAACCTATTTATGGAGCTGACATCTTCAAACATATTTTTTTGGTACATGAAGATATGAGAATTAACCACATGCTTAAGAGCATCTTTTGAATATTATAATCATAGTAAATCTTAGTTTTTTTTTCTTGATAAAATTCTTATCTTTTGCCTGTAGAGAGAAAGAAGAGCAGAAAAAGATGCCAAAGTTTCAGAATTTTAGCAGTTTGGTAGAAGTGAAATACATAAGAAATATTTAAAACTTTAGTGGGTCCCACGGTGCAGAAATTCCCCTCTCCCACGAGGAAAAAAGAGAGAAAATTGGCACTGTTTGAACAATGTTACAAAGTTACCCTTGCTGCTCCTCGTGGCCTCGTTCATATCCTTTTGCATAATTCTCACTTTTCCTTTGCGTTAGAACTGTTCCTTTCTCCTTCCATGGTGCTGCATATCAAAAATGGCTAGGATATAATTCGATTCTATGACCATATTATTTTAGTACATGTTTGTGAAAAAGTGTATTTACATTTTTAAAAAACAAAAAATTAGGCACACAGTTGTAAAGGTAAAGTACGTAATTTTAAACTTGAATTTAACCTTTTTTTGGTACTGAACAAATTTAATTCAAATATTTTTTTCTTTATATTCATTCTATTTCTCTTCTAGGAAACATCTTCTATTTTTTCTTTATTTCTCTTATGCTAAGCATCCTTTATTTCTCATCTATTTCTCTCTTTTTTTTCCCTCACTTGCCTACTTCCTCATTCCTCTCCCTATATTTCTTCTCCCCTACCAACCGTGTCCTTAATCTTTTTAAGGTAAATAGTAAATTTAATCCTCCAAAGTGTAACACAACACTTTTTTGTTGTGAATAAGAAAAAAAAGAAAGAAGAAATTGTCACTTTAGTCCTGAAAATAATAAAATTAAAAAAAATCCTAAAAATGTAACTCATCACTCATTTTAAAAATTCGCATTACTTAGGTGATGATATTAAATTAGTTCTAAAGACTAAGATAAAAATAAGTAGTTAATTTTAAAAACTAAAATATCAATATAATTTAAAATTTTCTGCCTTCTAGAAACTAATTTAGCATTTTACACTTCGAGAGACTAAAACAATGGTTTACCTTTTATAAAATGTATGCAAAAGTAAGACAATTTTGTTTTATTTAACATAAAAACAAATTAACTATTTAAATAATATGAAAAGATCTACATAAAAACCAGATTTAAATAATAAAAAAACTACAATTCCAATTCATATTTGCTGCACTTTGGAATCAGAATGTCAAATTGATGCATATACACTTTGGAACTCGGGTGGACACGAAAGCGAAAATAACTTTCAACTGGTTCATGACACCCCAGGAAATTCCCCCTTCCCCATATGCTTCAGTTTTCACCAAGACAACGGCAAAACCAGCAGAAACATCTCTTGCAGAGCAAGATTCTATTTACTGATTCTATTTACTATCTGCAATGAACAATATTCTCTTTAGTGAGATCTGCTATGATTTATATACTCCAGTCTTTCAAAAGAGTTTGACAAGACATCAGTGAAATCAGTTCTAGTGACGAAAAAGACCCTACATTAAAGAATGCTACAAAGAATGCTGATGGGTTAGGATAACAATCATGAATGCAATTGATGTATATACTCTACTATGTCCTGATTACAATTATCTTCAGCCTCTTGAGCTAAGCATGCTTGTTTCATTATTCTTCTTTCCCTTTCGACGACAGTTGAAATAGAAGGCAACAGAGAAAAAGCCGGATAAAGCAATCATTCCTCCTACGGTAAACCTGTCTAACGACACTTTTTTTTTATAAACAAAAATCATTTGCCATCAAATCCTGCAGGAAGAAAAACAACCCTACAAGAAGCTGGCATCTGATGTCCCGCCATGTCCTTTTTCAATGCAAATCATCAAACCTGCAATGAAGATAAACAAGTATAAGAATCTTGCAGAAACTGGGTGTCTATAATCAATAAATTAAAAGCTTACTACAGCCAATAGAATTGGACATTCACAAGGGACAATATAATTTGACAGATAAAAAGTTTGACAAAATATACAACTACAAATAGAATTGGAACACTCACGGGACACTATAACAACTCGTCTATAAGATACCACAGAACCACAGATAAAAGCTAGTTTCTAAGCATAAAACGTTAGAAACTGTACACAACCTTAAGACTACAAATTCTTCATTTTAACTACCAGCAATTTTATTTTGAAAAGGTCAGGGGTATACCACTTCTGACTTGCTGATTCAATACTGTTACACAAGAAGGCTCTTCACCAACTACTGTATTTGACATTTTCAGCTTAACCCAAATTATTCCTCATATTAAAGAATAAAAACCTCTCCTTCAAGAATCTGGACCCAATTTTAGTAAACCCATTTATCTACTAACTAGCTGTATCAATATGTATATTTCCACAAAAACAAATGTATCACAATACCATCACAGTGAACATATGACTGCCAACAGTATTTAATTGCAAGGGATCTGAAATGACAAGTGAAGTTTTCACTTCAATCATTTATTATAAACCTGATGATATAAAAACTACACAAAGGTTTTGTCATCTTCTCAAAGAGGAGGGAACAATAAAAACAATAATGTAGATGTTATCAACAAAGTACACATCCTGAGGTGAAAATTGACAACAAATTCATTAATTTTATTACACTAAAAGCTAAAGCACACACCATTTTATGTTAATACTATACTAAAAGCATTAAAGCTTTTGATGGGTTCTTAATTATTATTATATTAATATTAATACTATTCCGACCAAAGTTGAACCATTAAACCTTCAACCAACTGGTCCAGTTTTAAAAACATTGATTACTAAAAAGGCCCTGCACGTATATTCTCAAAGACCCAAGAAAGGGATCTCAGTGGGAAAAGTTAGTTATAGGAAATACGGAATTAATATTAATACTAGTCCGACCAAAGTTGAACCATTAAACCTATAACTGACTGGCCCAGTTTTAAAAACATTGATTACTAAAAAGCCCCTGCACGTATATTCTCAAAGACCCAAGAAAGGAATCTCAGTGGGAAAAGATAATTATAGGAAAGAGGGAATAGATCTGTGAATTCTGTTGCTCTTTTCAGCTTTTAGCTTTCCTTGGCCTGGAGCAACTGTTGCTCTTCCAATTTCTGCTCACTGTTTTACTCAACAATAATTAAGACATACAATATCTCTTCTCCAAATTTTCATTCTGTGCATAATCTCAATCTATGGGAGTTATTCCTATCACATTCACAGTGCAACAAAACTAAATTCTTTAAATAATTTTTCAAAAGTTTAGCCCCAGGAAAAAGAGTTACATTCACCTGTATAATTGAAATCAAACCAATAGTGCAGATATACTGCCCAACAATTTCCTTGATCATAGCACTTAATTGAATAGGAATATAGGATATCAAGGCTCAATCAATAGTCAACTCGAGCATCAAATCCTCTAATAAACAACTACGTCCCAGTTTAAGAGATGTGGATAAACCAGTAATAAATATTTTCTAATATTAAGAAAACTGATGTGTAGTAAATGTTATGACAAACACTAGACAAATTTATCATCCAAAAGTTTATACATTATAAAAAAAATGCATGATTTGTTCATTTGACCTTTTATCATTTCATCCTCTAGGTCAAACAACAGGTCAGATTTAAAAGAGGCAAGCATACCTCACTTAAAGGTTGGAGAGAAACAGGATTGGATAACTCCTCTCCACACTCAATTGCAGCATTGCTTTCAGTGCAAGACAATGCATTAACCTTCAAATGGGGACAGATTGGAGCAGTTCTATCAAGACAAACATGGCACTTAAATCCAATAAGTTGTCTGGCATTCTCCACATTGAGGCCAAAAGCATCACCATGAAACCAATCTGCATAATAGCATAGCATGTTCAAAATATATTTTGATAGATGTTCAAAAGGTGTAGTAAACATGTACAGACATTTACAATATTATTTTGTTAACTCGCAACAAGTGTTAGCTTCTCCTTTCCCCATCCATTCCCAAGCCCAAAAGGAAGAAAAACAGACAAGAATAAAAGTAATCACCTCCACAGATTTCACACGCAATATAATTCAAGGTGCATTCATTTCCACAACAAAGGCAGCATTTAGGATGATCAAGAGAGCCAGAGAAATCTTTAGAGGAGGCAACACGCTTTTTCTCTTTAAACAGCATTACTCGTTCATCATTTGGCTTTCTAGACAACTGAAGACCATTAAGCCAATAACTGTTACAGATTTTTGTTCTCTTCTTACGTGCAGTAGTAACTTCCGACTTCTTATATTGACCAGTAGTTTCTTTGGACTTTTGAGGAATCACCTTCTTGGTTTTACCTTGCTTTCCCTTTTTACGTCCCACATTCTTTTTTCCTTTTTTATGTCCTCCATTCAATTGACTTTGCATATACAAGGATTTGGCCTTCCTAGTAGAACGGCGAAGAGGTATACTTGATGGGATATTCTTACTGTTTCGAGATCTCGCCTGTCGTATCTTATTATTACTCAATGCCTTTTTATTGCCCTTGAGATTCACTGGTTTACAAACTGAAGGCACAGTTTTACGTTTCTTTGCTTGAATCTTCTGCAGTTTTGAGTCAACTTTCCTTTTATTAGTATTAGTCTTTGCATGCAACCCATCTTGACATCTGTGACATGAATAAGAGCTTCCAGTAGTTCTTTTGCCACCTGATTTCCTTGCATGTCTCTTGTGGAAATATCCTATAAATTATAAAATGATAATGAGGTAGTTGATGAAAAATAACCAACATTAAAAGATGAAAAAACACTAGATGGCAGCATAAAACAAATAGTAATCAAAACTTAGTGAACATGCACAGCCTATTGCTCACATGAAAGAGGTTACAGAAAAAACTTATAGCTTCCATCACAAATTTATCCAAATATTCTTCAAATCTAGATACATCCTCTTGTCTTTAGCATGTCAAAAAGCAAGTCTCTTTTTTCTTATAAAGAAAAGAAGCTTATACACATTTTGGCACCTCATAATCCAGCCATGTTTTTTTATAGAGAATAATGGTGTTCTTAATTGATTCATGTAGCCAACCCCATCTATTGAGATACTCCGATCAACTTTAAACTGTCATTTAGTTAAATGCATGCATGGAATCTTTTACGACAATGTCAATTAATGACGAGTTTTTGGTACAAGCTATTGAAACTAGATACATCCTCTTGTCTTTAGCATGTCAAAAAGCAAGTCTCTTTTTTCTTATAAAGAAAAGAAGCTTATACACATTTTGGCACCTCATAATCCAGCCATGTTTTTTTATAGAGAATAATGGTGTTCTTAATTGATTCATGTAGCCAACCCCATCTATTGAGATACTCCGATCAACTTTAAACTGTCATTTAGTTAAATGCATGCATGGAATCTTTTACGACAATGTCAATTAATGACGAGTTTTTGGTACAAGCTATTGAAACTCAATAACAAAAGTGTTAACTCTGTCAAGAATATGTTGAGATGTCAATAAAAAAGTGACTAAACCCTGCAGGCTACCAATTTCATAAAAAAATGAAAAGACAAATATACTGATGACTACATCCATACGCTAAGACATTGAAACTATAACAATGTCAGATTCAGTGAGATACAAGTTATATATTATTATGGAATATAAAAAGGAGTAAAGAAAAATGTGAAACAAATAAAACCATTCACTAGATACAAAGCAGAATAATGAGGAAAAAAGACCAGATTAAAAGACAAAATACACACCTTTGCAATGAAGGCACCTCACAGCATCCCTGCCAATTTCATAAAAAAATGGTATATTTATTAGCAAGTATATATTTTACGTGACAAATTACACACTTAACAAGGCAGGAAGATCTCAGCGCACTTGATGATTAACACACAAAAGATAGATGCATAAAACGAGAATTGGCACATGCGTATATAATGATAAATAAAAATGTATTAGAAGAAAAAAAGTATGGCAGTCAATCCTCTGTCCACAGGAGAAACATATAAATCCATTACGCTTAATAAAGAGTACAATGAGTGGTAGCTCAATTGCTCAAACCACAATCACAATATACCAAGATCACTATTATTGGTGAAATTTAATACACTCCACAAAATCGCCATAAGAAGCTCTTGTTGGGTTGACTCATGTTGGGCCAAACCCAAAATTAAAAAATAGCCAGTTCATAAATCTATGAACATTCTAATCTTTGGCCAAATAATTTTAATCCTTCTACAGTCCTATTTTGTACTGGTTTATATGCATACTTGTTAAAAGCTGATGTTACACAAACACTAATATATCATCATACATAAAGGCCATATTGCATGTATTAATGTGGTTTTAATGAAAATCCAGCATACTGTATATAATGGCAATATTAGATTCATTGCTTAAGATGCATTTCTCAGGTATATGTTCCTTACAGTTACTGACCACTATTATCCAAGTTTGAATTATGTTTTTCATGTCAGGTTTTAGGCAGATATTTGGGGAAGGAATATTCATTTTGTATATTCTTTTTCTCAGCTATGTAATCTTCTTCTTTAGTTTACAAACAGAAGAGTATCATCAATAACCTTGAAAAAACATAGCCTCATCCTCAATCAACTAAAACGAAACAATCATGAACAAGATTGAAATACAATATAGAAAAGAAAAATCATGTAGAGTGAAAGAAAAGGAACTCATCAAAACACGAAAAAATACCACAAATACCTCATTGCAACATCTTTGTTGCAGTGCCTGCACTGATGACAATCAGATCTTTCCAATCTGGTAAACAAATATGAAAATCCCCTTTGTTGAGGAATTTTCTTGTTTACTCTACCAATCTCAAGAATTTTTCCAAGTTTCTTATCAGTGGACTTGCGGACAATTCTTTTTTCTTCAAAATTCTTTAGAAGATGCAATGGAACATAAGACTCCTCCAGCCAATATTTTTTTCTCTCACTAGCAGATTGTTCTAACAAAGAACCATGTTTAATAACAACATCTGGAATAGCCCTTCTCTTCCCAAAATCAATAAGGAATTTCACAGATCCCCCTTCAGTGCACTTCCTGCGTACGATTGATTTTTTGAACAGCCTGACTGATTTTCTAGATTCCTTGTCCAACACATATAGGGAATAGTTGTTCTCAATATCATGCCACCTTATGTTTGAATAAAGCTCTCTAACCTGAAAAACATAAATAGTAGATCTTAGATAAAAACCTATTTTATTACATGAAAAGAAGACAAGTTCATCAGCTTCTGCCAATTTATGAAAGTTCAGAGTGTAACATTGAACAAAAGATACTAATAACACGTGTATACAATATCAAGATTTCAATATATATACATATATCACTCTAATTCTCATCTCATTCTAGGTTTTCCAGGTAAACAGAATGTGAGATTATCCCTTGACTTCATATGCGCAAACAATTATATGTGTTCATTTTGGGGTCCTATTGGATAGCAGCAGCATTCTCTTCCCTTTAGGTAGTCATGTTACTCTAAAATAGTTTGGATACAATCACTACAACAAAAGCAACGAAGACAGCAAGTCTAATTTCAGTCTCTCACTCTTTCTCTAATAGGGAGAGGCAGGATGAATATTGGACAAGCCCATTCATTTTGTATCAGTTTCAGTTGGTCTGTGAAAGATTTGAACAAAAAAAGGAGACAAAAGTTAAGTAATTACTTTTTTTCTCAATTCTCTCACAAATATGGTCAGAGCAGAATGCCTTGCATTTAGCAGCATCCCTTTGCTCTTAGGCCCTAGCTTTCTTCTGGGATAAGGGCCATCTCTTCCATGCAGCTCATGGATGTTACAATGGTGTTTCCCAATATTTAATTACTTATATGTCATGCAGGGGAACAGACAACTTTATTGCATTCTTAAACATTTCCATTCCTTGTTTATTACTTTTTATGTTTTGAATGATAACTAACCTCCTATTTGTACTCCCGGTCTTTTCTCTAAAACATAACCAATCTTAAATTTATACCAAAACAATGATCATCTTCAACAAGCCAGGTAGACATACCTGTAAAGCAAGCTGCTCAGCACTTGTTGACATCTCAACAGCAGCTCGCCAGGCAACAAATCTGCTTCTCCGTGCAAAATCTGAATTCTCAGGATATAAAATGCCTGGTATCTTCCTACACCCACCTACAGTATTTCACAATTTCAAATAAATTCAAAATAATCAATAAAATGAATAGGCTTCTAACACAACCTCCATGCATGACATACAAACGAGAACAATTTGCAGACCTTGTCTAGCAGCCTTGGTAACCAGGGAATGAGGCAAAGCCTTACAATTAAACAATTTTCGGGAAAGCCTGCCACCTCTCCACCAGTACATTCCCAAACCACTAGCAGTGTTTGAAGATGAACTGGTTTCAATATCTGAGTTCCTGGCCCTTTTCCTTCCAATACCATGCCTTGAAGATGTGCGTGATGAACTGACCACAATATGTGTAGCAGATCCCATTGTAGCAACAGAATCCACATGCTTTAACCAATCTGCTGAAAGTGCAAGAAGGCACAAATTGGATTCTAACTGCAAAATCCAAAATTAGACAGTGTCAGACATTTAAATAGAAATATTCAGAGAGCGATGCAAGTCCAAAAGCAATGTGAAGTGTTAGCCAGCTAACTAAAAAAGACGTGTTTCTTTTTTTGCAAGCAGTCTTGAGATCAAGTAATTCTACAACATAATAGTTTCAGCTTCATTAGTATCAGAGGCGACATAAAAAGCATACAGTGAGAAAATAATAAAAGTATACATCTATGTACATTTATGGAAACACATACAGAAATTGTAAAAGACAAAGAGCTCCAAGATGATTTGACTAATGATGTCAAACTAATATCTCATAACTTGTAATCAGACATGAAATACTCATATAGTCATAATATTAATGTCTGTAATTTAAAAAAATGATTGACAGAGAGAAAGCATATCCTTACAAGAAGCAATAATCGTTTAACAGGAAAAAAATCAGATGTCTTCAAAAGATCCTTATGCCAAAGATTAGTTTGATGCAGATTCAACCATGGACCCAACAAAAGCCCACGTAATCGAACCTCAAGAGAGAAGATAAGACATATGATATCTCTAAGACGTCCATTCTGGATCTTCCTGGGTTGAAGCCCAACTAAAATATTATTAGGCACTTCCCAAACAGGCTTCACCACAGAATTAAACAAGCAATCCCTGTCTTCATTTTCACCTTTGCAAGTGAAGCACCACCCACATTTTTCCTTGTGGGCAGCTGCATTCAGGTTCTGAATACTTGGCCAGCAAAAGTTAGTAGATTTCTTCGTAATGACCTTTGCTTGGTCTGACATAACTTCTTCTTCAGACATTGCAAAAATCTTATTCATCTTTTCAGGTGACTTACACATCAACTCCTGTGCTACAAATGAAGCTGTTCGGGCAAAGCTGTAATAGTTTATGTAGTCAATTCCACGAGGTACTTCTGAAGTATCCTTATTGTCCATGGAGGGGGTAATACTAGAACCTACAGATCTTAAGTTTATTTTACGTCCCACATCTAAGCTGGAAGATGTCAAAGAACAGTCACCAACAGGATGGCATCTTTCTGGTATTCCTGGCTGATTCAAGGATTCATCACATCTATTGGAATCATTGAGCCCATTTATCTGAACATTGTCGATGCCTGTTCTAGTCTGTGTGGTATCAGCTGATCCATCTGAAGCAACACAAGGACTTTCTATGGTGGTCGTTGAGTCTAGGCGGTTCCCAGCTTTTGGAAACTCTTGGACAAGATGCATACAACTGTCAATAGTTGAATTTTCGTCCAACTTTCTTTGATCATTAGCCCGATTAAAGACACTATCCCCCACACTCAAGTTAGCACTGATATCCCAATGCTTATAGATAGTCATTAGTATGCCTTCATATAAAGGATCCATAGATTTTAGAGCTTCAATTACTACATGTAGATCATTTCTGTGGTAATAATTGAACAATGACCCTGCTTCAGATGAGTTTGACCTGCAAAGGTTTCAGCATTAAAATAAAGTGAGAACATACTACGATGATAAAAAGCAGCACAGAACAGTTTAGGCTTTAGACATCTGAGATATGGTTAGCATTTTTAACAATGACAATAACATTATCCACTTCAATTACATATTCAATGGAAAAACTAAATTTAGCAATGCGTCAGTTTGTGATAGAAAAGAATTATCAAATAGACAAGGACAAGCAAAACTGCAGGCAATCTATATGTTGTCTAGTAGAAGCCCTGCATATATCTTGTCTAATACATGGGGATAACAGTGCGACAAACTGCCAAGCAGCCTAGAAGTTGAACAAAAAGTCATACAGCCATTTCCAATAAAAGAATTTGATGACTTATGAAATAATATTTGGCAAGCTAAGGGTAGAAAAGTGGTGGATGCACTGATATGTAAGTTTATCCAGAAAAAGGGTAAACTAAACTTACACTAACAGGTAACCACAGCTGTTAAAATAGAGACGGCCATCCAGATCCATCCCTAATAAGTCTGCTCCTCGAAGTGATCTTCGTGATTTCATCCAAGCCATGTGTTTGCCAATTACACACTCGGGGCAATACCAGTCACCTTCAGGGAGATGGTCACTGGCAATTCCCACACATCTTGAGTGGAATGCTGCAGGGCAACCATCACAGCATATTAAACTACCATCCATCTTGCACAGGCAACATTCATCACTGTTCCAGTCAGTTGTATCATCCACATTCTCCTCAGTCAAGCAAGAGCCACCAGACACATCCATTACAGCTCTCTTTTTCTTGCCAGTGTCAAAATACATATTCTGATCAAAGCCCACATCAGTCTCAGTTACCAAAGATCTTCTGTTAAGCTCTGACCTTATGGCTTCCGATTCAATCATATCATTACATAGATACTGAAGAATCTCAACCTTTGCAGTTACAGGTTGTTTGTAGTAATCAGTTTTGAACATTAGATGTTTAAGATCAAAACCAGTTTTAAATCCTGAGCCATGAATCAGAAGGTACTCGGCCATGAAAATAGGCCATGTGACCAGGTCCAAAAAATCCCAGCTAAGATTCCTGCATTAGAGTAAAAATATAGAAATGGAGAACTTATAAGGATAACATGGTCAAACAGATTGACAAGTATAGTAGTATGACCATTGACCAATGAAAAATTGAAATAAATATACCTAAGGCAATTGGATGCAGATTGGCAACCCTCATTGGAAAGGTATTCCAAATTCTTTCTCAGAGTTTGCAAAATAGAAACATGAATGCTGTCAAATAATATACTTGGGATTTCAGACTTCAGGGCAGCTACAAGATCCTCCAACTCAAATGGACTCAAAAATAATAAAGTACTGAATGATCTTAAACAAGCATAAATAGAAAAGAGTTCAAGAACAGGAACGCCATCTAAATTCAAATTTGTAGAAGACGGGGGAAATTGCAGCTTTGGAAGAGGATCACTGCATTGTTCATATTTCTGAGAATTGGAGATTAGAGGCTTTTCTCCTGTTAAGGCACTGGTTTCCAAGGACATCAAAGGATCATCAGTCACCTCCACTAGTATGGTGCTTGAAACCCGTTTTCTAGCTGATGCCCGACGAGAACTCCTCCTTAAAACTGTCTCTGGCGTGGCTTGTGGATTATCTGATACTTTTCTTCTTTTCCTTCGGCCATTTCCTTGTTTACACGGACTTCCTGGATCATCTTGGAGTTCATGAATTACGGCAACACCACCTTCAGAAGGCCAATCAACTCGCTGAGCCTCCACAGAATCAGAATCCCTAACCGAAATTGCATTTGAAATCTGATGAGAATCAATAGCTGCCACATCTTTGCCATCATCACCTCCATTTTCCTCAACCAAACACAAAGAACCATCTTTAGCTGCATGGGCAGCAGAAACATGAATTCCCTCCAATTTGACAGCATCAGAGACATGATTCAAATTACCGTTAACACCTTCATTTTCTTCAGAACTATTATTAACATTTACCTCTTCTTCCTTTTGGAGCTGCCCCATCCTACTAAACAAAGCATCACCCACCTCAGAATGTCCATTTCCGTCATCATCACACCGAGTTTCCCTACCTTCCTCACATGCCTCGACATTCAAATCAAAATTACATTCCCGCTGCAACACCTCCCCACCAGAACAACCCAGGTAACCCACATTCACGCCGACATCATCCTCATTATTTACATCCAAATTCAAATCAATACAATCTCTTCTATTAAAACCATCCTCAGTGTCAAGAGGCAAAGTACAAGCATCATTCAGATTAAAATCCTCATTGAGATTAAGCCTAGCATTCAAATCAAGCGCATCCTTGACACAACTACCATTAGCATCGACACTCTTGTTCAAACTATCCTCAAAACCAATGTCCTCTCCACCCCCGTTTTCCTTCACACTCCCATTAACATTGACAATAGAATTCCCTCCATTCCCAACATCGACATCAATGGCTCTATCAATCCCCGCACATCCTAAATCCAAATCCCCACCACCAGCAGAAGAAACATTCCCATCCAAATCCCCCCTAAAGTCACTACCATCCTCCACCAAATTCTCGCTAACATTACCTGAACGGGATCCAGCATCCGGCTTCTGCTCGACACGGCGGCGCTTCTTAGGTTTCCGACCAACCCGAGGCTTGGCCTTGACACTCTCCGGTTGAAATTGCAGAAGAGAAGCCACCTCAGAAGACTCCAATTCCTCAGAATCACCATCCTCGTAAACGATCTCGAAAAAACCAGAGGAAGGGTCGTAGGATTTCACTGTTCCAGAGATAAACCCAACCCCCTTCACCTCTTTCCTAACTGTTTTTCCCACGAACTCCAT